>NC_051160.1:133648046-133735654 GCF_013339745.2 Dermacentor silvarum | reverse complement strand
TTAATAAAGTTTTCCATCCATTGGTGCCGCAGCTAAACGTCGCCTCCCTTCCCTCCCACTCCCCCCCCCCTCCCCCACGGCCTCTCGCGCGTCTGAAGAAGGCGTGTTTGCTCTACATATATGGTGATTGTAAAGGAGGAAAGAGACGCCTACTTCTGCAGCCCTTAAGGAAGCACGGCGCAGAACGCGCGTTTGTTCTCCGCCGTGCGTTCACTCCCCGTGAAAGAGCGCGTCCCTCGCGCCCTTTCACTCGCACATACAGCGTTCGGCGGCGCGCGGCGACGATTTCATCTCCATTGACGTCATACGGAACCTCACGGCGACGGCGACGGCGACGCCGACGGCAGAAATCTGCTTTTGAGTGTCCATTTAATTGCTATCGCAATAAAAAAGCAGAAGCCCGGCGGTACTGCTCGGGAGCATTCTCTTCGGCGGCGCCCGTGCCTCCCGCTCAAAGCAAACGCCAAGCAGACGAGACGGGCGTTCGGCGTTCGCTTCAGCGTCCACGCTGTAACATTGTTTTTGTGGGCCTTTAAGTCAAACAGCAACTGTTCTTGTCGGTGTCTCTTAGAGGGCCGTAATACTAACAGCGTTGATACGTGCAGTGTGCCCTTGTTCGTAATTTGCTAGCCTAAGATGGGACGCAGGTGGGACGCATGAGTGCCCTCAGTAGAGATTGTGAGGCGCGCGGCCGAACGGGACAACGCGCGCGGCCGCGACCGGGAGCAATACACGTGACTGGTTGCCTTGGCAACCAAGACGGCGATAATTTCTTTCTCAGCCGCCAGATGCCACCAGCATGATAGTGGCTCCGCGGGCTTGTCACATTTTCTGGTCGCCGCAACTGGCGGAGTTTCCACTCCTAATGGTTTCTTGCTTTCTCGAGAACTATCTATAATTTGTTATGAAACGTTTTAAAGGTTATTTCGCAATTATTGTGTCTTAATCATGGCTAAGACAGAGCAGGATGCAATGCTGGGATGTGATTACCTAAATAAAAAATAACATTTCTCCAACACACTTTGCGAATTCGCGCAAATAAATTTAGCGGAGCGCTCGGTTAGCCACACTAGCGCTAGCGCTCGGTAAGCCGACCACTAGTACATCACACCTCCCTCTCCCCGCCACGCATGCCATCTACACTCCGCCACCACGCCCAGAATGATGTCACTGCTTGCGTCAACTTGTTGACGATACTAGTCAACTAGTAGCGATACTAGTTGTACTTCCGTCTTCCTCGTCGTGGCGCCGCCACTCTTTTCTCTTCATCACCCTACCATCCTCTCCAAAACTCAATCCCTAACCACCCAAAAACACCACACTCCTAAGCCTCCCAACCTGTCGGTGACCACAAAGAAAGCCCTTAAGCAGTTTAGTAGTAACCCGCTTCAGCCCCGTTCCAGCGCTGTCAATACCCATTTCACGCCCCAACGAAAGCTTTGCTTTAATAAATGCTGACATCGTTGGGAAAACATGCTTTCATTTATACATAAAATTGCGTTCGAAAGCATTACTTCGACGGTGTGTCGACAAAAAAATTCTTTTTTTTGCCCTTGTCTTTATTACTGTAGGTTTAGGATTCAATACCGTATTTCCATTGGCTATTAGAAGCTGCTACATTTTCAGAAGAACAAAATCAGAAGTGAATATTAAACTTGGGTGCTATGCAGGATGCCTCGAGTTTGGCGAAACTCGGTATCTTCACGAGCTCTGGCGACGCCCCAAGATGAAAGAACTAATGGTAACAAGGCAAAGTTTGTCCGTCGGCACACCTCCAGTTTCATTGGTTTATCTAGATTCACTCTGGGTGGCCATCATTCCTTGGGCGTTGCCATATGGGCGGTCGACAAACTGGGGCTCACGTGATCATACGGTCGGTGCATGGTCGTGCATTCTTTCACTTGTTTGTCGTTCCACCGAGTGCATTAGAGGCACAAGCAAGTTATCAAATAAATGCATTTAGTACAATGATATTAGTCACATTACCGTAGGGTATAGGTGTTTTAAAGTTTACAAATTGCACACTGAATGTGTATTAGACTAATTTGTAGTTTAATCGTTTCGCGTTATACCACGAGGGCACGCTCGCCCTCCTCTTTCTTCCTCTGGATTGGATTGGCGCGGCTCGCTACGTGCTTGCGCTAGCATTTCCGAGTACAGATTGGTGTGCGCTTGGTTTTCGCACTGGGCTTTGAACAGATCGCTCATTGCTCCTTCTCTTTCCTCTAGATTTAATTGGCGCGGCTCCCTACGTGCTTGCGCTCCCATTTCCGAGCACAGATTGGTGTGCGCCTGATTTTTACACTGGGCTTTGAACAGATCGCTCGTTGCTCGCGCTAAAGTAAGGCTTCGAGACGAAGGGAGCGTCGGCTAGCGCAGAAGTGGTTTGCCGCGCGCTTACCGTGTAAGCACTCAGGAATGTCGGAAAACTCTCATGCAAGGATAAAAAAACTACGCTTTATTTTCTTTTACATTGTGACGCACCTTCATACTGGCTAGCGCCGAGCGATGGCTTCTAACAACCGCAGGAAAGAGTCTTTATACTGGGTAGCCCCAGCGATCCGTGGCTTCTAACAAACGCAAGAAAGGGTCTTTGCAGCGCACGTGGCCGTTGAGTGCCACCACATTCATCCCAGGCGGGACTCCAGCATCAGTGCAGTTACTCTGTACCCACTGCTGACGAGGTGGCGCTTCACTTTTTGACAATAACTTTCTATTTTTCGCGTGTGAACGCCCGTGTTGGTTTCCACAAAGTGCACGCTGTGGTTAACTGTCTCCCAATGCAGATTAAGGCATAGCCCCGTTAGCATCCACTGAATTTGGGACACAGTTGTATGCGGCCAATTCGTCACTATGAATAATGGTCCCCGGTTGAACATTGGCTGCAATAATGGCGCCTAGCGTCGCCGCCTTTCGTCGGTCGACCTTGAAAAGTAGCAGCACCCCTCAGGTCGCGCAGACCATGCCGAAGACCCATGGGCCACCATCTTTAACACCACCGTAGTTTTGGCGGCTCGGCGGAACGTTGTCGCCCGTCATTAGGCGGCCTCGATTGCACTTTTGCTCGCCGCGAAGAAGGCACTCGTCAATTTGCGCTGTCTTCCCGGGGCCACCGAGTGGAGCTCGCGCCAGCAGCTCGTCCCTCGCGACCTTACGGGGGTAGCTCCTCCAGTCGGCGATGGCGTGCTCCGATAGAGGAAACAAGTCTACGGTCTCTTTCAACATCCATATGTCTACGCTTTTGCTCACGCAGTACGTGAGTCAAATCATTTGCCGCCTCGGAGAGGTGGTCGTTCGGACGGCCGAGGCGGTCCGTGTTGGCGCAGTAACTTCCTTCGCCTCTCTGCCCGTGCCGTGCAGCGGTACCGTGTACCTGCCAAAACTGATTTCGGCACCAAAACTGATTTCGGCACCGGAAGGCAGCCCGGCGTCCATTCTGAGTCTTCCAATATAATGTGACTACTTCGCCTGCGCAGGTTGGTTGGTCCGGGTTGAACCCCAGGTGCTCGCAGGTGCTCCAGTACTCCGATGACGACGCCGGACCTGGCCTGGGGCTGGGGCGCGGTGGACGAGCTTGCTTGAAACAGGAGAGAGCCGAAGCGATCGCACGAACTATTCCTCCGCAGCCTAGTCACACCAGTCTACGCTGGGAAAGCATAATTTGCCCGCCACCCTATCTCCGCAAACGACGGCCTTCGCCTAACTCGTCACACAGCCAGCGCACTCACGTTTTGGAAAGGCAAAAATGACGCTGAAACTCTACGTCGGACATGTAGGTGAACGGGTCCAGATGGTCATATTGACGCTTGCTGCCGCTGGATGCGATTACACAGGCTGCTGCTGCCGCCACCATGTTCCCGAGTTCAACTCGAGGGGGGTTTCGCGATGTACGAGTTTGGCCCGAGTTCGCGTGTCAATCAAAACCATACGTCACGCCCCGCGCGAGGCATGTAACTCTTGTGCGCGCGCCCGCCACGGTTGGGCCACGCCCAACTTATTTTCCGGCAACAGCGACGTGGTGCGGAACTGAGAGGCATCAACAATCTTGACCGCCGACAGAAAATACGCACAGCACACTGTCATCGGTGATGCACTGTAACTGAGAACCACTATCAAAAACAAAGCGGCGACTTTCGCTGGCTCATGCATCTATCTTCTTAGGCTGTGATGGCCCCACAACATGGTTCATTGTCTGCATTGTAGCGACGTAGCGCACAGCAAATAATTATCGGAACGACACTGTAGCTGCTTGCAAGGTGTCGATGCGCCGTGGTGGATGACGATGCTGAGCAGTGCGTAGTGTTTTCCAACGTAAAGGTATCGCAGCTGTTGTTTGAGATGGCTGCTCTGTCATCGGTGGTGTATCGGATCTGCAGTGTCGCAAACACGGTCAGCGCCGAGAAACGCTCGCTTTTTTAAACCCAGTGCGATGGCATTTCTTCATCACAAGCACGGCACACTAAATAGTTGCAACCCCTTCCTGCGTTCGAAGTTTAATTTCCTAACTGCACACAGGAGCCATCACCCGCCAAAATGCGATTGCTGCGCTGTCGTTACTATATCTATCTGCGATCGCTGTTAGCTCAGCAGCAGAGACAATCGGCAAGCACATTGGAGAGAACAACTCTGCGTATACATGCGAACGGAGGCACCTTCACTGGGCAAGCGATGACAAGCGATGAATTGTGTCACTGGGCAGCGCGCTCTTCCTTGCAATGCATCGCGGAGGCTTCGCGCACGCAGATAAACTGGTGCACTTTCACTGTGCTGCGTCACTACGGACCCTAGAATACCGCACAGCCATTTTGCAGTGACAACCGTTGCTCCCGTCGTTTCAGTTGGTAAAGCGGCGGCCTTAATAGCCGCCTAAGTGAAGCACCTGCGCTGAACAACCATGCCGCAGCGCTGCGTGGCCATTCCCCTAATAGTCAGGAAATGGAAAGATCACTGTCATGACTGACTTTATCAATGATTAGAGTGCCTCGATGCGCGCGGGCATCAAGGCACCCTATCAAGGATAGCACTGCAGTGCCCCTGGCGACTGCTCACCGTATGAACTCCCTCGTGCGTGCGACGCTCTAAAATGTATCCGCTTGTAAGCTTTCGCCTCACTGTCGCCACTCGCGGCAAAAAAGTGCAAAATTTAATAATTCGCTCGATCTCTGTTTGTCATCAAACATTTATGGCATTCCAAACGAAAAACAGATACTTCAAGAAATAAAGTGTTCCTTATTTTATTTGTTGTATTTGAACGTAATCGATTGAGGGAAAGTGTAGGCGCAACAATGCACCGCATGTGCCCTGTTCGCATTCGACGGAGGATAGAAAGATAATGCTCGAAAGAGGAGGCACGCCCTTTACTCGCCCTAGAAAGGCGTGGCAAGTGGCTCACGGCAAGTGTGCAGATAGACAGCGGTACAGTCACGGTATTGCTAAATGGTGATAATACGTTGATAACAATACGCGGCGCTGGCGCGTTTTGCTGCGCAGTCTTCTGTGCTTGAAGCACGGAATCACTGTGCCGCGCAGGGTGCGCTCATGTTGTCATACGCGGCTTTATCTCGACATTTCTTTTTGCCTGCTGTTCTTGCACGTTCCTTGCTATCTCCGTTGACTGACTGCCATCGAGCAAACTCGGGTGAAACTCGTACGAACGAGAAACTCGGCGCATCCTGAAGAGCACCCTGGTCCCGTAGTACGAGGCAGATCTTACGTCTTTGTTGACATCAATATTGTGGACACTTTAAATTATTATTTTTATGACCTAACAGTCAGTCTTTCGTAAAACAAATATACCGTGCGCATCAGTTATGTCAGTCTCTCGTTACGCTCAAGTCTTCTGTGGCTACAAGGTATGTTAATAGGTTAATACGGGACAAAAAGGCAGAAGGTAAACTGATGCCAACTGCGGGAAATATAAAGTTTTTATTTAGCGGGGTTCAATTACTTCAGAGTTTAAGTCGATGGTATCAGATTTCTCGTGTTCATCCTTTACCATATTTGCGCCACCCATCCGCAAAACACGCTAAGCTTTGTAAAAGGGAGTACGGCAACGCTACTACAAGCCTACATCTGCGACTTTCTGTCTTTGCAGGTCGTGGCTGGCTTCAATTATAAGCTCGAAGTAGAACAGGCTGAGGTGAGCTGTGGTTTTCAGCATCCGGTAAGTGTTGCCCTTTTGTCTTTTCCTTTCATTCACGCCTCTTGGAACCTGCCATATTTTGTTAAAGGCCATGTAATGTACCCAATTGTTTTGGCTATTGTAAAAGTATATAAAAATATCTGAATTTGTAGGCGAACGAAATTTTTTAGCAAATGTAGAAAATGCATTTGCGTAGCTCGCACTAGTGGCGCAACGCTAAAGAATCAGTGGAGCTGATCGGCACCTAGCACTACCAAGTCATCCCCAGCATTCTCCAGAAATTATTGATCGAACACCGATTACCTCTTAATTGGCTATTGATTGGCTATCGCAAGGAATTGGCCACGTATTTCGGCTAGGCTTAAGCACCTTCGCTAGTTCCCAGGAGTAGCTGCCATTGCACTTGGACCCTTTCTGCACTACCGCCAGGATCGGCCCACATTTTCTCTTCGCTCTGCACGGTCGGCTTAACACAGCTCCGCTGTTAGTATAGAAAATAGTGGAAGATCAGTAACAAAGCAACGTGCGTCATTAGGTAAGCCAGCAAGCCCAGAGTACAGTGAATGTTTATAGCGGGTATTGGTCCAGCACTCCGGTACACTCAGGGATTATACCTTCAACATGCTATTTTCCAGTCCGGTGTTTTGAAGCGAAGCGTTCATGCCGAATTTCAGGCGCTTTTTAGTACGTATATGGCATCTAACGCCGAACATTTACCGCGATGGCGCTATCTAGGAATGGTGCAGCCAAGTAGTTCACAAGTTTGTCCTTTCAAGCTTAGAGTTTTATACAATAATTAATAGACGGAAGTGGGGTGCTAGTGTCACAGAAGCTGCAAGCAGGGCGATCCAATCACATTTAGATTGATGATTAGTACATGGATTAGCCTAAATTTTGTCCTTTTGACTTCAAGCGGCTTTTTGATTTGCTAACTCATCGTTTTTCAAAGTACGGCGTTATAAATATTTGAACAAAACATCAATGAAATTGTCCGACGGCAGGCTTGGTGCACAGTATCTCTAGCACACAAGCCTGACGTTGAAATCATAACGTCACGATCGCATGCTTCGGCAAGCGGCATAGAACACCCTTTCTCGCGGGCAATCCGCAATTGCACTAGAAGAAATCGACGCATCAGAAACGCCACGAATGCAACAGGGCACTATTGACACCACTGAAGATTTAAGTAAATAATCATGTATTGCGTGCAAACTTGTGTATAAATTCAACCTGTCTTTAAGTCCCTGCAGACAAAGTCATTTTTTTTCCTTTCTAAGACTGCTATTTATACTTGAAAAACCGCATGTCATATATACGCACACACGTTTCACGAGCCAGTCACATCAAAAAACCTTCGCTTTATGTAGATGTCAAATAAAGTTGAGTTTGGCCTTTTTTTGTTCGTTTGTTTTTCGCTCTTTGCAATACATCGTAATTAGTTACGACATAATATATACCACACATTTGGTTAACTTGTGCTTGCATGGTGAGGGGACGACAAGAAATGACAGCATGTGGCGCTATCCCAACGACGAGATCGTCAATTTATACATCGCTCCTCAATGAGTCTTCCAAAATTATAGCAGAACCGCTTGCATAACATTTTAGCAACAAAATCGAGTATGTCTGGGTAACCTGCTCAAGGTATTTGTGAGTTCATAGTGGTGAAAGTGCCTATTCGAGCTTTATTTCGTCGATAGATATAATATAGTGCACCAAGGTGGAGGACAACATGAACTGCTGAATTGATTAGGAAAAATATTGTTCCAAACTTCGTGGTAGGCATATATATAACGGAATACGTAATAAAGCTGCTGTAGTGACCGAATATCTAGAAGTTACATGGTAGTGTACTTATTTGACACCAATTAATTGAAAAGCAACAATCTTGTTTCCCTTATTTGTTATGTTTTACTATCTATGCAATTATTTTACTTGATACCTTCGTTCTGCATTAATGATCTGCGTTTTGGATATTATCGCTCTCACGGCATTTCAAGCAACTTTTCCGGTTCCTTTAGTCATGTCAATAGGCGGAGTTCTGTAAGCTAGCACAGATGCATACTTCCGCTTTTGACGTTACATTTCTACATCGGTTACTCGACTTCTCTTCTGGCATAGAGCGCTGAAGCGCAAGCCAGCGAAGTGTCAAAAACATGGACATGCCAGTAGCTATCTTGCTCTTCCGTGTGTGCAAAATAAATGCAGAGATTTCACTGGTATCTTGATTGAAATTACATCTAAATACAACGGATAGTGCAACTTTCCCGTTTGTTTACAGCTAACAAAGACGGTATCGTTCAATGTTATACGTTATCCTGCAAAAGTATCCCTAATTATACAGCTTTCCCCGTGTATGCCTATATTTGGAGTTATCTTGTTTTTCGGCAATTAATCTTATTGTCATTATTTCCTGCAGCAATTGCATGCAGCGTGGAATCATCCTAAAAATCTCGTCTGTTTCACAGGAAAGGTAAGATCTATTGTATTTACGAAAAGTTGAATCGAAACAGGGATGTAGAATACTGCGTATTTTAGGGAATTGTTTAACATGAACAGTACCCTTTTATATGTATGATCAATATATCGTGGAGTAGAAATGAAGCTGGCCAACCACTATCCTTGCTACGATTCAGAAGCTGCCTCAGCCTCTGTCTATACCAACGGCGCGTGTACATTTTTGTCTTTCCTTCCCTTAACTGTAACTGACAAGCACTTAAAAATCTTTCAGTGACATCTTCCCATTTCGCACTGACTCATTTGCGCCATTCACTTGACCGATTACAATGACTATGCACAAGCCAAGTGGCTTAGATTTATATGATCTTGCAATAAATTTTCTACATATATTATGGCTCATAACTTTAGTCGTGTTCGAAAGCAGTCAATAAAACTTTTGTAGAACAGCGCACTAAAGCGAAAACAATACGCTCTTCCTCAGGGTTTGGAGTATCCACGATTTAAGGCAATGGTCAAATATTGGATCAGTATTGCGATGATACAGAATAAGCCGAAATATTCTTTCTTCTTTACTTATAAAACACATTACTAGATTGAACAGTGCTGTCTATTAATAGACATATTTATTGTTGTACAAATAGGAAATGAAAAGAACTTATGAATAATATTACCGCTACAACATAATAATTTATAACAATACAATATAGAGAAATCTGCTTTATAGACCTCCATCATGGCATTTCTTGGAACAGGAACCTAAGGCTGCCTGGTAAATTCTTCTGTTATAATAGCATCACGTTGTGATCATGTAAAAACAATTTATTACAGTGATGCGTCTCCATTCCTACATCAAATGCAAAGACTTATAATTTTAGAAATAGCTGAATACAAATGAACTTTTCTTTGACGGATGATTTTATGACCGCTTTTTCACCTAGGCTGCTTTTATTAGGTTTGAATTTGTAGTAATGTGAATTGAAGGTTTGTAAATGGTACATGTGTGATCATAAGCTGTTAGGGAATTTCTAAAGTAAATTTGCACCGCAAATGGTTTGTGCAATATTTTGTAATTTTATGATCTTAGGTGCTGTCTTGCTGAAGCGCATTTTTTTAACTCTGCAGGGAATCGTGGCCTAAATTACTCTGAAATTTGTATTTATTAGGCGTGAGTTAACCAACCGTTCGAGAATATGAAGTTATCTGTGGTCCGTTAGGCCTCCAATGCTTGCAAAGAATGATATCGCCCATTCTTTATGCTTACATAAAGACGGTAGCTATATACCAGTGCTACACGTAACTTAACGTAAATACCCATGGCCCTTACTCGAAGACACCCGCTACGAACGCTTTGTATTGCAGTCGAGTCGCTCAGGTTTTACTTATACAATGCCTAAATAGCCAATACATTATCACAATTAGTTTAATTTGGCGGATATCCCATGACGCAAGTAGAAAATAAGATCATGGGTGCTATGCAGGATGCGCCGAGTTTGGCGAAACTCGGGATCTTCCCGAGCTCTGGCGACGCCCCAAGATGAAAGAACTAATGGTAACAAGACAAAGTTTGTCTGTTGGCACGCCTCCCGTTTCATTGGTTTATCTAGGTTCACTCTGGGTGGCTATCATATCTTTGTCGTTGCCATATGGGCGGTCGACAAACTGCGGCTCACGTTATCATACGGTCGGTGCATGGTCGTGTCTTCTTTCACTTGTTTGTCGTACCGAGTGCATTACAGGCACAATCAAGTTATAAAATAAATGCATTTAGTACAATAATATTAGTCAGTTTAACCTGGCTTATAATCATTTTAAAGTTTACAAGATGTACACTGAATGTGCATTAGGCTAATTTGCAGATTAATACGTTTCGCGTTATACCACAAGGGGACGCTCACCCTCCTTTTTTTTCCCTCTTGATTGGATTGGCGCGGCTCAATACGTGCTTGCGCTCGCATTCCCGAGCACAGATTCGTGTGTGCTTGGTTTCCGCACTAAGCTTTCAACAGATCGCTCGCTGCTCCTTCTCTTTCCTCTGGGTTTCATTGGTGCGGCTAGCTGCGTGCTTGCGCTCCCATTTCTGAGCACAGATTGGTGTGCGGCTGGTTTTCGCACTGGTCTTTCAACAGATCTCTCGTTGCTCGCGCTAAAGTGAGGCTGTGAGACGAAGTGAGCGTCGGCTAGCACAGAAGTGCTTTGCCGCACGCTTAGCGTGTAAGCACGCAGTAATGACGGAAATCAATGGGTCAGAAAACTACGCTTTATTTTCTTTTATTTTGTGATGCACCTTCATACTGGCTAGGGCCGTGCGATGGCTTCTAACAACCGCAAGAAAGAGTCTTCATAGTGGGTAGCCCGAGCAATCCGTGGCTTCTAACAAACGCAAGAAAGTGTCTTTGCAGCGTACGTGGCCGTGACTAGCTGCCATCACATCCATCCCAGGTGGCACTGCAGCATTGGTGCAGTTTCCCTGTACCCATCGCTGACGAGGTGGCGCTTCACGTTTTGACAATAACAATCTATTTTTATTTGTTTGCGTGTGAACGCCCGTTATGGGGTCCACAAAGTTCACGCTGTGGTTTACTGTCTCCCAATGCACATTGAGGCACAGCCCCGTTATCATCTACTAAATTTCGGATACAGTTGTATGCGGACAATTCGGTACTATGAATAATGGTCCCGGTTGAACATTGACTGCAATAATGGCGCCTAGCGTAGCCGCCTTTCGTCAGTCGACCTTGAAAAGTCGCAGCACCCCTCTGGTCGCGCAGACCATGCCGAAGATCCATGGACCACCGTCTTTAACACCGCCGTAATTTTGGCGGCTCGGTGAAACGTTGTCGCCCATCATTAGGCGGCCTCGACTGTACTTTTGCTCGCCGCGAAGAAGGCACTCGTCAATTTCCGCTATCTTCCCGGGTCCACCGAGTGGAGGTCGCGCCAGCAGTTCGTCCCTCGCGATCTCACGGAGGTATTTCCTGCAGTCGGCAATGATGTGCTCGGACAGAGGAAACAAGTCGCCGGTCATCTCCTCCAACAGTCATTTTTATATACGCTTTTGCTCACGCAGTACGTGAGCCAAATTATTTGCCGCCTGGAGGGGTGGTCGTTCGGATGGCCGAGGCGGACCGTGTTGGCGAAGTAACTTCTTTCGCCTCTCTGCCCGTGCAGTGCAGCGGTACCGTATAACTGCGAAAACTGCTTTCGGCACCTGTTACACCAAAGGGCAGCCCGCCGTCCATTCTGAGTCTTCCTATATAATGAGACCACTTCACCTTCACAGGTTGGTTAGTCCGGGTTGAACCCCAGGTGCTCGCAGGTGCCCCAGTACTCCAATGACGACACCGGAACTGTCCTGGCGCTGGGGTGCGGTGGAAGAACAGCGCTTGAAGCGGGAGGGGGCCGAAGCGATCGCACGAACTATTCCTCCACCGCCTAGTCACACCAATCTGTGGTGGGAAAGCATAATTTGCCCGCCACGCTGTCTCCGCAGACGAAGGGCCCTCGCCTAACTCGCCACACAGCCAGCGCACTCAAGTTTTTAAAAGGCAAAAATGAGGCTGAAACTCTACG
This sequence comes from Dermacentor silvarum, assembly GCF_013339745.2. Classification (NCBI taxonomy): domain Eukaryota; kingdom Metazoa; phylum Arthropoda; class Arachnida; order Ixodida; family Ixodidae; genus Dermacentor; species Dermacentor silvarum. The sequence goes on along the minus strand of NC_051160.1, from coordinate 133,723,482 downwards.
TCGGACATGTAAGTGAACGGGTCCAGACAGTCATATTCACGCTTGCTGCCGCTGTATGCGATGGCACATGCTGCTGCTGCCGCCACCATGTTCCCGAGTTCAACTCGAGGGGGCTTTGCGATGTACGAGTTTGGCATGAGTTCGCGTGTCAATCAAAACCATAGGTCACGCCCCGTGAGAGGCATGTAACTCTTGTGCGCGCGCCCACCACGGTTGGGCCACGCCCAACTTATTTTCCGGCAACAGCTACGTGGTGCGGAACTGAGATACATCAACAATCTTGACCGCCGATGGAAAATACGCACATCACACTGTCATCGGTGATGTACTGAGAACCACTATCAAAAACAAAGCGGCGACTTTCGCTGGCTTATGCATCTATCTTCTTAGGTAGTGATGGCCCCACAACACGGTTCATTATCTGCATTGTAGCGACGTAGCGCACAGCAAATAATTATCGGCACGATACTGTAGGTGCTTGCACGGCGTCGATGTGCCGTGGTGGATGACGATGCTGAGCAGTGCGTAGTGTTTTCCAACGTCAAGGTATCGCAGCTGTTGTTTGAGATGGCTGCTCTGTCATCGGTGATGTATCGGACCCGCAGTGTCACAAACACGGTCAGCGTCGAGAAACGCACGCTTTTTTAAACCCAGTGCGATGACATTTCTTCATCACAGGCACGGCACACTAAACAGTTGCAACCCCTTCCTGCGTTCGAAGTCTAATTTCCTAACTGCACACTAGAGCCATCACCCGCCAAAATGCGATTGCTGCGCTGTCGTTACTATATCCATCTGCGATCGCTGTTAGCTCAGCAGCACAGGCAATCGGCAAGCACGTGGGAGAGAACAACGCACTCAAATTCTGCGCATATGCGCACGGAGCACCTTCACTGGGCAAGCGATGACAAGCGATGAATTGTGTCGCTGGGCAGCGCGCTCTTCTTTGCAATGCATCGCGGAGGCTTCGCGCACGCAGATAAACGGGCGCATTTTCACTGTGCTGCGTCACTACGGACCCTAGAATACGGCACAGCCGTTTTGCAGTGACAGCCGTTGCTGCCGTCTCTATGGCTAGAGTGTCGTTTCAGTTGGTAAAGCGGCGGCCTTAATAGCCGCTTCAGTGAAGCATTTGCGGTGAACAATCCACGCTGCAGCGCTGCGTTGCCATTCCCCTAATAGACAGGGAATTGAAAGATCATTGTCATGACTGACTTTATCAAGGATAGCACTGTAGCGCCACTGGCGACTCACCGTATGAACTCCCTCGTGCGTGCGACCCTCTACAATGTATCCGCCTGTAAGCTTTCGCCTCACTGTCGCCACTCGCGGCAAAAAAGGGCAAAATTTATTAATTCGCTCGATCTCTGTTTGTCATCAAACATTTATAGCATTCCAAACGAAAAAGCGATACTTTAAGAAGTAAAATGTTCGTTATTTTATTTGTTGTATTTTAAAGTATTCGATTGAGGGAAAGTGTAGGGGCAAGAATGCACCGCATGTGCCCTGTTCGCGTTCGACGGAGGATAGAAAGATAATGCCCGAAAGAGGAGGCACGCCCTTGACGCGCCCGAGAAAGGCGTGGCCAGCGGCTCACGGCAAGTGTGCAGATAGACAACGGTACAGTCACGGTGTTGCTAAATGGTGATAATACGTTGATAACAATACGCGGCGCTGGCGCGTTTTGCTTCGTACTCTTCTGTGTTGAAGCACGGAAGCACTGTGCCGCGCAGGGTGCGCTCATGTTGTCATACGCGGCTTTATCTCGACATTTCTTTTTGCCTGCTGTTCTTGCACGTTCCTTGCTATCTCCGTTCACTGACTGCCATCGAGCAAACTCGGGTACAACTCATGCGAACGAGAAACTCGGCGCATCCTGCATAGCACCCCATTGAGGAATTTCCAGTCGCACGGTGGACTTGCTTCCGTGATTCTTTACATCAGTGCCGTGTAGTGTAACATGAAGTCACTGAGTTTCGGACGCCTGTATGGTAGCACATGAGGGCGTGTTGACAATAAAACCAAAAATAACACCTGCAGGCGGGAATGAAATGGCTGGCCAACACCGTTCAGGATAACCAGCACTGAAATGCGCTTTAGCGTGCTGCAAAACAAATGTCTGTGAGAGGTTAGAAAGGCATCATTGAGATAAATGATAGAGGAGATGCTGCTAGTATTTATGAGTGGTGTCCTATTAGTTTTCCGCGAGGATGTGGACCTCATCTGTTGAAAACCTACCATGTGAGAGAGCCGTAATCAATGTGCGCTTACCAGTCCTCGTGTCCAGTTTTTCGTTGGTCGTGGGCACTCGTCACATTCCATCAAGGAAAGAAAAGATATAAAAGGCAGTTTCTCTATAACAACAGCACGAAGTGTTGTTTGAGTATCCTGCGCTACTTGCTTATGTACGAAAGACAGCCAAAAGAATTATTTACTTTATATAGTTCATATATTTTTACGAATTTGTGCAGGATAAACTTTTTAAGTATAATAAGATACTTTGCAAGCGTGCACATGGTTTCATCCATCGATGATCCATTATTTTCTACTTGCGGTTAGAATCTATTGACATCAAAACTGGTAGGTGGTTGTCTCCTATTAACGTGGTACTGGGAGACCTAGACATCGTGCCACAAGCAATAAAAAAGGAAAAAAAAAACATTCGAAGCGTTGTTATTGAGTGAAAGCAAGTGCGCGTATTTTGCAGTAAGCAGAAGAAGCGTCTAGTAAGTTTGCCCCCTAATCACCTAGGTTATAGAAAATACAATTTCATCTGAAAATCGTAGCGGTTAATGTGCAGTACTTCTTTATGGGCACATTTCAAAACGATAGCTTCACTTGCTTGCAGTCCATAACCTTTTGTGAGGCTCTTTTCTTCATTTTTTAACAAAGCTCGCGAGATTTGACTAGAGATGTTGTGACCTTCGCATTGTAAGCCACAGCTGCTCTGCCCTGAAAAACACCGAAATCAAGCTAAACGCACTCCATGCCTAATCGCGGAGCTTCCACGCACACGACGGCATGCCGCAAAATTCTTGCTGGCGACGACCTCCCCATCTAGTAGTAGCGCTGGAAAAACATGTGAAGCGATAAGCAATACGTAGAATGCATATTACAAAAACCGTAATTAAATCCATCGTTGCACAGTGAGGACCACGAAACAGAATAATGAATGTGGTGACCAAGTGCAATTTAAGATGTATAGAAGCATTACTCTCCATTTAGCGAGCAAGAATGCTTTGTACGTAGGATCCTTCAAAACAACAATTTGTGTTGCACAGGCCGGAAGCCAGATCAGCTAACATTTTTTTCCCCGGGGGTGTCTTCTGAAACGCGCCAATGAAAACCACGCGAAAGTTAGCGTGACACCAACAACTCAAGTATTTTTGTATGTTGTGTAGTCAATTATCGATATTATATGAAGCAATTGTAATAAATAAAGAGTGAGCGCTGCTTGCACTAGTGGTGCAAGGCTGGAGCAAACAGCGGAGCTTGTGATCGACCAAGATACAGCAAGGGTCGCTATCCCTACGACGCTGAATACTCAAACCAATTTTTGTTGATCAAACACAGACTCTCACGTTCTCGTTCTCGAAACTCGGGATCTTCGACTCGACGACGCCTCTTCTCGGTTGCAGCTTCCGCACGGTATTGTGGATCGGCTCGCCGCCGACGCGCAGATTCTCGCTTGGCCGCACGACGCCCTTCAACACGTGGCCTGGCGAAGCGTTGACATGACTAGGAGAAGCAAGGCACATGTGGTTGCTAGGCGACTCGAAGTGACGCCATGGCTAGACGGAGCAGGTGCGCGTTCGTAGCAGCTTGGCACGGCGTTGCGGCGCGGCGGCGAAACGAGGCCCAGCTGCGCCAACTGGCTGCTAGGCAACGCGCGATGACGTCATCGCCAGGCGCAGTTTCTGGTCTGCGCTATACTACAGTGCCTAGAATTTAGTATATTCTAGGCACTATAGCTATACGGACGAACCTGCGGCTTAAAGAGCTGCGCTGTTAAAGTCATTTATATTGTTAATGCTTCTTTTTATGGAACTATAGGAGCAGCGCCGCAGCGACAGTCTAGGCAGAGCACGGATTCCGAGCGCGAGCGGTGTTCCCGAGCAAAGCGCTGAAGAGGACGACACACTATACCGTTACATTCCTTCATTACAATACTAAGAAGCACATGAAACATACTGCACGGTTTATCTGGTATCTGATAACAACATGTAGATAGTTTCATCTGCACAGAGCGCTTCGCTTTTTTTCAAGAACATGCTTGGTGTTGAATTATTAGGCCCCGTGTGTGCTTCCAAACAAACGAGTACTTATAAGAGGTGGTATTAACTTTCTGTAATTGACGACCCCCTGAACAAGCCTCCAGTATACTGACTTTCGGCTTAAGTTTTGAAGAGAGTACGCTAAGATGCTAACGCAGATGCTAAGCTTTCATCTCGCAACAGGAGGAATCTTTACATGTCATGCATTTATTGCTTTTTACAAGAATAGGAGCGCCTATTGCAAAATTATCACCTATCTACAGTCAGCTTTAAAGTTCAACAAAGCGAGTTAAAACGAGCCTGTATTTCCGTAAAGTTAGATTTACTCTCTAGATATATAGCACAAGTGAAACTAAGATTGCACGGTGATGTAAACTATATGGATTGTATTGTTTGCTGTCTTAGGCCAAGCATACATTTTAGATTGTATAATTTTATACACGGTATCTTCATTAGACTTGTATGCGTCTTGAACTTATTTTGTTGATTTTCTCCGCAGGTTGTCGCTGTCTGCAACATTGAATTCTTTCATTCACTTAGAGCTCCTACGCCAAATATTACATCATTTGAGTGCAAGGAGCCATTGTTTGAAAAATAAATACATGCATGTTAACTGACACAGCAGAATACGGTTTTGGGCGGCAACAGGCACCCTTTGTCAGTGTTGTCTTGTTTCACTAAAATAAACTGAAACAATGCTTCGCTTGAGACATGACTACTGCGATAATCCTCGAAGAAAAATTCAAACTTTTGACGCATAAGACAGTTCAAAGAAGCGTTTTTAAAAACACTAGATGCAGCCAATAATATACAAGGAAGCATCAAAGGAAGGTATGATTTTGTTCATGGTATGAAATCAGCATCTTAAGTAGGCCAATGTTGCGTATATTCTTATTTTTAGCTCATACATTCAGCCATACACTGCAGCGCAGATGAACCCACTGATATTGTCTATGGTTGAAAGGTCCTGTGGTAATTCTGTCAACGTTTACCACGGCACGAGAAGCCTAGGCTGAAAAGTCGATACTCTGTACTGACACGTGAAGGATTTGACTGGGTTGCAGTGTTAAACAAATTTGCAGTGCAGGAGATAGAGAGATTCAACTTTAACGGTGCCAGCAATTCACGAAGGCGGACGCAGCCTCCCTCCGCCCAACAGACAGTCGAGATCGCCTGGGTCTCAGCGGCTGCCTCGGCTAGCTAGACGGCCCAGACCTGGTCTTGCTGGTGTGAGCTGAGCAGCAGGGTCTCCCACTGCTGCCGGTTTTGAATTTTGCGGCCCTCGAAAGGAGCCGCCTTCGAGCATGCCCATAAAATATGTGGCAGATCCGCCCTGCCTTTACATAATTTGCATTGATCGTTGTATTGCCCTGGATAGAATCTGCTGCAGGCCACCGGGTTCGGTTACATGTCTGTTTGCAGGAGGCGCCAGGCCACCGCCTGCTTCCTGGTTAGCGCGGGATGAGCTTGTGGGTACCGGGCCCTTCCCAGCCGATAGTAATCGGTTATTTCTTTGTAGCTGACCATGCGGTCTCCTCTCGTTCGGAGGTTTCCTTATGTGCTGCCGCCAAGAAATGGATCACGGAACTTCAATTAGGCTCAGCTCGCAACGAAAAAAAAAACAACGAAATAAAAGAACCATGGGCAGCTTACAATAGTGGTGCAAGGCTGGAGTAAACAGCGCAGCTGGTGATCCGACCTAGCTTTTCTTCCAAGTTTTACTAGACTTGCTAAGTGCTGCTAGGCACGGTATTGCGAATCGGCTCGCCGCCGATGCACACATTCTCGCTTGGGCGCGCGACGCGCTTCAAGATAAGCGGCTTCTTCTTCGGGTATTCGGATCTTCTTTGGGCGTCCCATGTCAAGGCTACATGCACTCGCCACAGAGTCAACGAGAGTTCTGCCACCGTCACGGCCGTCGGTGTTAACCATAGACCTCAAGGCGGCGTTCGATAACCTCTCCCACGATTTGATTCTTGAGCAGTTAACAGCTACTGGCTGCGGCGCGAATGTGTATAACTATGTCCGAAACTTTCTTCGTGACCGATCTGCCAGCCTTGTCAACGGTGATCTACGTTCCCCTACTGAAGCTGTCTCAAACCGCGGCATTGCGCAAGACTCCACGCTATCTCCACTCCTATTCAATCGTGTCTTGCGAGGTCTCCCACCCCTTCTCGATCAGATCAGAGACGTTCGTCATGGTTTTTACGCAGACGATATCACTTTCTGGGTTACGACAGGCTCCCTCGGACACATTGAAACACAGTTACAGGAAGCAGCTACCACCATCGAGCAATACGTCCGGCGTGGAGGTCTCACATGTTCACTTGCCATGTTGGAGCTACTCATCGCAACAAAACACGCTCGCCAATAAAAATACTTGTCTCTTGGGATCAGATTAGATGCAAAACACGTTCCACGTAAATGATTCATAAAGGTGCTTGGTTTCACTTTATAAGCCAACGCCAAAGCAACACATACCCTTCGCCAACTTACCACCCAATGTAACCAAATCATGCATATGCTTCGGCGGGTGTCTAACCGCTGACATGGCTTCAAAGAGGCTGATGCCTTACACCTTGTACAGGCATTGATACACTCCCGCCTACTACACCACCTACCTTATCACAACCTAACTCGCACTGAACGCGCACGTATGTCCACCCTACTAAGAAAAGCGCAGAAAGTTGCACTTGGCCTTGCTATGCACACGGCTACCCTTAACCTGCAGCGACTTGGGGTGCCTAACACTTTAGAGGAATTTATAGAAGCCCACCAGGTCGCCCAGCGGACGCGCTCGAGTTCTACACCTCAGGGACGGAATCTTCTTAGCTCACTTAGTTACCCACCTAACCCTGGTATCCTTACATCTACGGGCCTTTCCCCAGCATCGCGTGCCAAGCTCACGATATCTCCTATTGCCCGCCATATGCACCCTACTCGCCATACTGCCAACCGGGATCATTGTTCGCGTTACTTGCGGCGCGAATATTCCTTGGGGTGCAGCGCTGTTCATGTGCTCGTCACTGACGCCAGCCCAGCGGATGAACGTGGAGGACTCACGGTAGTAGTGGACTCTGATCTCATGACCGTATTCGCAGCCTCGGAACGTACATTAACTAATGACTCCCTCCTGGAAGAACGTGCGATTGCTAGGGCAAACCTTTCCACCTCTTCTCTCCCTCCTTCTACCCCCAATCATATCCTCACAGACTCCCAGGCAACTTGTCGGCGTTTTCTTTTCAGCACTTTACATCCTACTACCACGTCTATACTCGAGTCCTTCCTACTATCCACCTCGCACACTTTTCGGTTAATCTGAGTGCCTGGGCACGCAGCTATTCCCGCTAATGAGTGCACTCATGCGCTGGCACAAGAACTCTCATACCGAGCCGCTGGGGATCGCTCTGCCATCATCCGACCGCAACCTTTCTCGTACGCATCCCGACTTGCTGAGATACGCCTAACTTGGCAAGACTACCCCCCACCTCATCCTTCCCTTACTCGCCGACAGGCCGTCTGTTAGTGACCACTACAGACGAATACTTTCCCGACGCCCCTTTTCTATTCCTGCCTCTACCCCTCCCGTGGTCCAGCTCAATCAATGCCCGAACTGCGGCGACCGCCCCATCCTACTGCGTATTGTCTGGCTTTGCCAAGACATTCCAAACCCCACCCTCACCTCCTTGGAGGAGCGGCTGACCGACGCGACGGCGACTGGCCAGCAATGGCTGGTCGACCGTGCCGAGGCGGTGGCTGCTACCTATGGGGCCCTGGGCTAAGGGCTCCACCTTCGAGGCACAACTGGGGTCCACGATATTGTACCAAATTTATTCTCTCTCTGAGAAAAGGTACTTATTGATAAAGGTCAAGTAAAATCGAGTTGTTTTCTCGCCATGCGTATATAAAATTGATTTGGGAAATTTATTTTCGTTGAACGAATCCAACTGGGTCTCGCTTTAATTAAAAACGCTTTTTTTCCCAATGTTTGTTCACTCAAAACATAGTCGCGCTTCAATCGCTGCTCCCATAACCACCGCTGCTGATGACGGCGACAATTCGTTCTCAACCGCTTTTCGCGCGAAGCTTCGCGACCTATTTCGATCGACCTTCGAGTGACCCCCGGCTTGAGAATAGACCGTTTTAGCAGTGCGTTGCTTACGCTCCGCTCCGCTAACATTTCCCGCACACCGCTGGCTGCATGAACTGCGTTGATTTCGCTTATTTCACAAGCTCCTTTTTCAAAGACGTCGGCCACGCGCTCTCAGCATGCCTGTACAACGACAAAGCAACCAGTAGACGCACCCTAACCCTCCGCTCAAACGGCTTCGTAGCGGACCGTCGGCAGCGTTCGTCGCTCCGCTGCCAATATGAGCGTCGTGCGCACGCGTGTTAGCGTTCCCGCTAGCGTTCCTTAAGCTGCTTTGCGCAAATCATTTTAGGATAAGCCCGCCTGAGCAGAGGGAACCTAAAGTCCCTGGATATTTTTTTTGCTTTCTTTAAGTAGCGACAAACTTTGAAGTACCGCCGACGAATATCATTGGGCGGCGCTCATTCCCACAGCCATGTTCTTCCTAACGCTGTTCACCCGCATTCACTTGCACGCTGCTGCGAGCCGCATAGATAGCAGCGGTCGTTGACGGTCGCATGCTATCTAGGAAGATAATGGCGGTCGACAGAGTAGATGTCGCTACTTAAAAAAGAGCAGGAAATCTGGAGACTTTAAGGGGACCGTGGATGCAGTGCTAAAACTGTCTTTTATCACAATGCTTGCTTATCGTAATTATAAAGAAATGCTACAATTTCGCATTGCTACCAACCCACATAATGATTGGAGGTACTTGGCTCGTCTTGCACCATTTCAACATTTATGAGGATGTGTAAGTGGAAACTGCATTCCACGAAAATAACAGAAAAGTTAACAAACCAAGGCAGAGAAGCGCGACTATTTTCTGCGCACAAAGCTCCAATGACCGCTCTGCATTTCGCTTTATTTTTCGTTTGCGAATCGGCGCAAGTGACCATTGTCATACCATTTGTTTCGTTCCTCAAGGCAGTTCATTCTTGGCGTTTCTTGGGCAGACAGCTTTATTCAGTCTGCTAGGCGGGCCACTAATAAAAACTTAAAAGTCAGCGCGAGTTACCGGGTCATATGAGAAGTCGTGGTACTGCATACGTTTATAAGAATGTTTGGCTGCATAATTTTAATATGAACACTTAAGCTTTGATGCTGTTTCGTCTGCTTAACGTAGCAAATGCTGTATAGATGGGGTTCTCTACAAATGTGATCAAGAATACACGCACACTATTATGGTAATCGGTGCCAACGCGGCGTTGGGCTGGCTTTTCTGACAAATCATGCACCCGCTGTTTTGTGTTGAATACGGTAATAGTTGAAGTGTAGGTTGCCAAAAAAAGCTGTTATTGCCCATTTGTTCGACATCCTCCGTGGCCTTGCTTTGAGTAGTCAGAGAATAATTAAGGTAAGTAGAAGTTTGTCAATTACACCTAATAAAACGAATATTTGCGCAGAATAAAAAGAAATCAATCTTGACTAACATAAACAACGGTCATGAACGCACACCGAAAGCCCTTTACTTAAAGACATCTGTAAATTGTTTCAAATTCTTGGCGTCGTTTAGAGGAGATAACCGGTACCTTCTAAGAGGTGGCGGAATAAAAATCATGATGCTTGCCATAATGTTTTGTTCGCCTCATGTAATATTTCGTAGCGAAGAAATTATGTGATATGTAAGCGTAGAATCTGCATTGCAACATATCAAATGCCCATGCTACCTTCACTATGACTTGTCGTTTGACTTCCAGAGAAACCCTTTTTGGGCGTCGGAAAAGATTACTGTGGGCAGTTTAGAAACACCTGGAAATACAGCATTGTTTGCTTATTCTGAGCACTAAGGCTTATCAAAACAATGAACAATGTGAAGTCCGAGGCAGTGGGCCATATTGGGACGTGTTCCCGCATTACTGATATCTTCAAAGTTTTAGAAGAAAACAAGAATATTAGAATTAGTGAACCTCTTCGATCACTGATTCTTCGATACTCAGTTATTATTATGATAGCAATCTTATGGTCACTGCGCGCGCATTTCTGGCGTCGTCATCGCCGTCGCCGTGAGGTTGCGTATAAAGTCCATGGGCGATAAAGTCGTCTTCAGTCCCATCAGAACAGCTTGGGGCGCGGTGCAAAGCCGCGCTGATCAGCTAAGATCTGCAAGACCAACTATGGGCCATCCAGCGAGCTCGAGGGGCGGCTGGGAGACAGGGTCTCTCTACCGCTCCTGGCGTGGCCTAGGCCCAGGTCTCGACCAGACGGTTACAATAAAGTTGTTTCACTCATAAAGTAATCGCTTCGCGATGTATGCTCTATGTGTGAGGGAGAGCGTGTGAGGGTAAGCCGGCGATCACAGCTCCATCTCGAGCGCGCAAGAGCAGGAAGCGGGAGGGAAGCGCACGTCTTCCGGTGGCGCGCAACGCTCCGGTGGCAGGGTAGGGGAGGTGGGGGGAGCGCGTTTTACTCCGCGACGCCCGAGCAACCCCGCGCGCCCGCCGGGCCGCAAGGCTCCGCAGGGCTCCGGTGGGAGGCTGCGTACTACACCGCAGCGGCTGCACCTTGAAAACCATCTGCGGCGGGGGCAGAGTCATTCCTCCCTGCGCTATGTTTTCGCGGCTTAGTTCGCGTTGATGCGAGCGGCGAGACGAAGGTCAATTCGCTCGCTGCTGCTGGCGCGCTTACTCACTACTGCGAGTTTCCGCGGTCATCGAGTGAGATGCTTTCATGTTTGCTCGTGCACGCATGACACCACACTTTACATGTTTATAGGGCCAATAAAACTACTACCCTTATTTCCTACAGCTGTCGACTAGTTTGCTATCGCAATCTATACTTCGCCTTTCGCGTGATTCCATGAACTCAAGCTAAGAGAGTGCCGTTTCATCCACTGACTTGATTTTGCGGAAGAAGACGACGAAGCTGCTGCTAGCCTGTCTGAGTAGCTCTGCGTACAAGTATCGTTATTATCGTTCTGTTCTGGTAACCTTACTGGTCAGAACTGTTCATCACGTCGGTCGACTCGAAAAGGTACCTTCCGTATCGGAGACCGACGGGTGCTGCGCCACCCGCCGCCTCACAAGGTGCTAGGACCCAAGCTGGCACCGACGAGCACTCCGCCATGACCTCCCAAGGGGTGACACCGGGTCAGAAACGCCAGCTGATTTGTACAAGCCAGCCTGACTGCAAGCGACAAGACACTGGTGACTCTGAAGACGAGTCAACAATCATCGAGGACGACAACGTGGCGAACCTTTCAGACCTCGACATGGACGAGGGTGGTTTCCGAGTTGTGCGCCATCGCAAAGACAGGGCGGAGGGAATTCCAGTGGTAATCACTGCAGCATCCGAGAGAGCTGATTTAAGGCAAGTGAACCCTATTCTCCTGTATTCTGAGCTTGAAGCGATTCTCGGTGGAGCACCAGTGAAGATCCGCTTCACAACACAGGGAGCATTGCTCTTAGATGTGGAGACAGAAGGACAAGCCAACATCCTTCTAGAGACCAAGAATATCGGCGGCATAGCCATATCTTCCCGTGTCCCGCAAAGTTATATGAAAAACACGTGCATTGTTAGAGGAGTCCCAAAATGGTACTCGGATGAGGAGCTGCTCACCTTCCTGAGACCCCAGGGAGTATTTCATGCAAAAAAGAATCATCCGTCGGGTCCACACCTCGTCATCTGAATGGGAGTCAAGGCGCACTAACTCGGTGGTTCTCACATTTGCTCCAAATTCTGAACGCCCCGAGAAGATCAACCTTGGTTTCACCAGACACGAGCTTGTCGACTACGTGGAGACACCACCACGCTGTTTTAAGTGCCAGCGCTTCGGACATATCGCCAAGTACTGTCGTGGAGAACAGAGGTGCAAGCGCTGTGGGGGACCTCATGATTTTAAGACGTGTGCAAGCAAAGAAAACTCTCTGTGTGCAAACTGTGGCGGCGACCATCCTGCTAGCTACGGTCGATGTCCTGCGCGGACAGCTGCTCAACGAAGGAATAAGATGTTTGTTTTGGGTCCAAAGAATGCAAGCGCACCATCGAACACGAAGAAGACACTCAGCGCACCACAACTAACTGCTTTGGAAAGAGACTACGCTTCTGATTTCCCGCGTCTCACACCGATAAACGAAGTTATTGAGCCAACGCAAACGGTCACCGCCGCTGAGAAACCTGTTCCTAAAGAGTCCGAAAAGCGCACCTATGCGGCCGCAGTGAACCGACCTCAAGCACCACTTGGAAGCAGTCAGCTGGAAAACTGCCAGCATGTGATACGCGCTCTGTTCACGGCACTACGTTCCCACGTCGCGAAGATGCCTGCGAGCTCAACGAAGGATATGCTGGAAGCAGTGCTGGCTCTTGAGTCAGTAATACTCTGCTCTACTTCCACTTACCCTCAGTAGCATAATGGCAATTTACTCGCCCACTTGGTCCATTCCGTCGCCCAAAAGTGCCCTTAATAATGCAATGGAACTGCGCCGGTATTCAACAGCGTCTGTGTGAACTCAGCCTTTTCCTTCGAGACATACCTATACCAATTCTAGCCCTCTCGGAGGCTGGTCTTCCTAATGGAAGGACGATCCCAGGGTACATCAGACATGGAAATCCGAGTATACCGTCATTTGCTAATGGAAGTGCGATGATATACATCAGGCGAGAAATACCTCACGTCGCCTTACCAGTGCAGGACCTTTGTTCTACCTACTTGGAAGTCACCGCTGTGCAAGTGTGCCTAGGAAACCGAAAACTCAGTGTGGTGTCGGTGTATATAAGTCCACGCAGGAAGGTCTCTATGGAGGCGTTTATAAAGGACCTTTGCATTCGTTGCCCCTCTCCTAGAATAATCTGTGGCGATTTTAACGCACATCATTCGCTTTGGGGAGATAAGATTGCAGATTTCCGAGGCAAGGAACTTGTCGCAGCCGCGGATGCTGCTGACTTATGTATCGCGAACGATGGTAAACCAATTTTCTTCAGACCACCAGATTCATGGAGTGCCATAGACCTCGTGATCCATTCTACAGACCTTTACGTATCGTCGACAACGGCCCCAGACAGGATGGGCAGCGACCATTTTCCGATCTTCACCAACATCACCGGATTTCACACTGCTGGTCGACAATTCTGTGCTGTGACACGCTGGGACACATACAGAGAAGCGTTGGATGAATCCCCTGGTGAGCTATTCGCAGATATGCTGCGGAGCAAGAGAGTGGCTACTTCAATGTTGAAACTGCCAGATCATTTTCCTACTCCTGATTTGAAACTAAAGAACCTCTGCGCAGCGCGTAGGAGAGCGGAGCGGAAACTAATGAGAAAAACGGGAAATCCCTCTGCAAAAACTGAATACAACAGGATAAACGCTGTCATCCGTCGTCACACAAAAAGGTTAAGACGAGTTCAGTGGGCTGCTTTCTGTGAGAGCTTATCGGTGTTTACTCCCATGACAAGAATATGGGGAGTAATGAATAGCCTATCCGGAAAGATTCGCCCGCTAAGGCCATTTGAAGCACTTGCTTTGAAGCAAGGAAAAGATTTGCAAACCCTTGCAGAAGATTTTGCAGATGGATTCACATCTGGCAGATCAGCAGGAGTATCGAACCCTCTGTTGTCTCAAGCATTCCATACCATGGATACGCCATTCACTTTCCGTGAGTTGGATATGGCGCTCAGCAAATTAAGAAGACTCTGTGCTGTGGGTCCCGATTCGATCAGCAATCAGATGCTGACAAATCTGCTGTACGAACGAAGACGAGCCCTTCTGGACATATTTAATCACGTCTGGAGCACGGGAGAGATCCCAGAAACGTGGAAGATAGCATGGGTGGTGCCAGTACTCAAGTCCGGAAAGGATCCTGCGAACCTCGCCTCATATCGGCCAGTATCGCTAACATCATGCGTATCAAAGTTGATGGAAAGACTAGTATGTGCGAGGTTAACATGGTATCTTGAGCAAGGAAATAGACTGCCATCGTGCATTACCGGCTTTCGTCCACGGTTGAGTGCCCAGGACAGTGTCTTGGATTTAATAAGCCATATCGAGCACCATCGCGCGGACGGCCTTTCCACACTCGCCATCTTTATGGACGTTGCCAAGGCATACGACTGTGTGCTTCATACAGGCATCATCAACGGACTCCAAAACATGGGCGTCTCAGGAAATGCTCTTCGATTCATCCATGAATTTCTCAGAGATCGGCATGCCCAAGTTAAGCTCGGAAGTATAATGAGTGATAAGCGACGAATTTCCCTCGGTGTCCCACAAGGAAGCGTCCTATCTCCCTTGCTTTTTAACGTTGCCATAGCCAGCCTTCCAGATGCACTGAAAGTAGGTCGGACGGCAGTTAAAATGTCTATCTACGCAGATGACATCTGCATTTGGATCTCGGGGTACCAACACAAACGGTTGGCCCGGATCGCCCAGGGCGCAATCTCCGCCATCGAACGCCACGTATTGATGCTTGGCCTATCTTTATCAGCGGAAAAATCTGCCTTCATGCTTTTCCCGGGAGTGAGACGCAAGTCAACACGCCTGACGCTGAATATCAGAGGGCATTCAATTCTTCGTGCAACTCATGTTCGATTCCTGGGCGTCACCATCGACAGCAAGCTACTATGGCGTCGTGCGGTCGAAAGTGTTGTGGCTGCATCAGTGCAAAGAGTCAACGCACTTCGTCGATTGGCAGGTGTACGTTGGGGAAACAATCCTATGTCCATGCTTAAACTGAATGCGGCACTGATAACAAGCCGCATTCTCTATCAGCTCCCTCTGATATCCCCGTCATCGAGTCAATTCGAGCGCTTGGAGGCTTTGCACAGAAAGGGACTTCGCTTGGCGATGGGAGTTCCACAGACGGCTTCAAACAAGAAAGTCACTAATGAGGCAGAATCTCTTCCACTCCGTCTCTTGGCATCTCAGGCGTTGCTGACGCAGCTATTAAGGCTGGGCGAGTCCCGCGCAGGCACGGCGCTTCTCCGGCGGCTAAGAGCAAGAACTCGCTCACATTTCCATGCGGCGCTGAACACTTTCCAATGTTTAGGATTGGAATGGCCTAAACGCAGTCGCCTTGACCCGCCATGGTCTTTTTCGGACGTTACCTGCAGCCTCAGTGTACCCCACCTACCGGCGAAACGCACCATTTCAACTGCAGAAGCAAAGTTTATTGTGCTGGAACACTTGAGCACAGCATTTCAACGCCACTTACAAGTTTACACAGACGGCTCGGTGTGCGCACAAACAGATAGCTGTGCAGCGGCATTCTGCATACCATCCCTTGATCTGTCATGGTCTGGCCGACTGGATCGCGTAGTTTCCTCTACAACAGTAGAAAGCGCCGCAATCACCGCGGCTTTGCGGAAACTACGGGCCTTCCCTGCACGAGATGTCGTGGTGCTGACGGATTCCAAGTCAGCGTTACAGAGATTGCATCGTGGCCTACCTCTAGAGAAATTTACAAGGCAATCTCTGGCACTGATTAACGATCTAACAAGCAAAGGATTTAATATAAGATTCCAGTGGATACCATCACACGTAGGAATTGATGGAAACGAGAAAGCTGACGCCCTTGCACGCCTAGCGCTGACATGTGTCCCAAAAGTGAAAGCTCCAAAAGCTCTTCAGAACCCTAAGGGTTTAATCCGCCTTCACTTTAGGGAGATCCACAAGAATCCCCACGAAGCCTGCGTGACTCATGGATTTACCCGCGAGGAAGCGACGCTTTTATACCGCATCAGGACCGACTCCGCGTACACCACAGCTTGGTTATTCAAGACTGGGCTTCGCGCTTCCCCATTCTGTGCTTTCTGTGGTGACATTGGCGACATCGAACATTACATTTGGATATGCCCACAGTTTGACAAAGAAAGAAAAGCGATGATCGACAGCCTACAAAAGAGCGGTCTTACGCACAGGACATTTGAAGACGTCGTTTTCCCCGGAGGTCCTGCGACAACCAGGAAGAGAGCGCAACGACTGCTGCTGGCCTTCCTGCGAGACACGGGGCTCATAGACACTTGGTGATACACCCCTGATATCAACTCGAAGGAGGATCAGGCGGAACAATTGCCGGCTATGTATGCCAGGCTAACCCCGCCTGCTTCAACATCATCACCACCACCACCACCACCATCCACTGACTTGACCACTAAAGTATCGAGCACTCCTCCAAGCCCTGGATTCCAACCTTGATGTTTACTTCTGCTGTTTTGGGGCACCCTGAAGCACGGTTACCGGAAGTCGAGAGCGGTGGCACGAGCCCTATGCCCGTCAGCGCGTTATAAGGCATATGAGTGCCCCGCAACTGTCTAATCAACGTTCACGTGGCTAGCAAGGGCCTAACAGCAGCACAAGGCCACCATGACAGGCCGTTGGTGTGTGAGGAGCTTCTAAAAGTGACTGTGCGTCTTAAGACGCCATAGGCAATTCAAGTGAAACAGGGAACAAGGAACCCGTTTAAATGACCAAAACGTATTCAACGAAAATACATAAAATATGACTAAACCCTATCAGACGCCAATTAGTTGTGTTGATTGAAAACTTACCTTCACCACATTTATTACATCTTCAAACTTATGAAATTCTAACAGCATGCAGAATAGATTAATAATTTTCAGTTCTTTTCTGAGTTTGTCAAGTTTACAGAATGTGGACTCCATGCGAAAACGCACTGCAGGAACATCATATATGCGAACTTGAACTATTTCATGTCCACCAGGCTTGACAAGCACCTATCAAGCCACTCAAAAATTATGAAGGGCGCAGCACATTGTGAAAAACAATGAAAGAATGAGCCCACTACATAAAATGACATATACTAAGCAAGATACCGAATCATCTACCTTCATACTTGTTTTACTCAAACAATTTGCCTGTGTAATTTAATTTGCAGCACTATTTCAATCAGTGATTCAAGATGTATGGAACATACTTTAAATATACTTACTTTATTCAATGTTTTTGCTGTTGATGCACTAATTGGGCGTACATACTTGTGTACATAGCGTCTGAAAAGGTTAAGTTAAAGGGAAGACATCAAGGGCGACGAAGTGAACGCCGCATTTACATCAGTGAACTCATTTACATCTGTAAAAAATATCGAACAGTTCATTCACGCCCACAACATTCAGCAATTTTACATTTTAGGGATGACCGCCCGTTGGCAGATCAGATTTGCTCAGGCTTTACTACCCATCCCGTCGAAGAATATTTTGGTCCAGCTTTGCGCTGCTACCACTGTCAGATATTCAGACATATTTCAAATAGCTGCTGTGCTGCACATCAGAGCTAAGTTCGCCCTGAACATCATGGCCACTCACAATGTGAATTAGTGCAGCAATCCAAATTCGCAATCCGTAATGACAATGGTTCCGTTTCAAAGTCTCCTCAAAACAGAGCAGCCACGAATATTCATAAGCGCGAACTCATTCACGGCAGGCCCCCTTGTCATAACGCGCAAGCCTTTTATCCGATGACAGTACCCCTGCCCGAAAAGTTTTCAGACCAGGGGATCGGATAAAATCTAAATTTCATCCCAGTCTAGGCACAGGTCTTTCAAACGAAAGGTAAAATTGATAGTTCTCCCTACAATTATCACATTCCTGATATACAATTCACACTCTGTGGTGAAGTCGCGAGAAAATTTAGCTTATTTTCATTTTACGTCCTCCGAAATATTCTGCGGGCGGCTGCATATCCAGTATACAGCCAGCCACTACCGTCCTCAAATGCGAACCCACCGCAGCATTCAGGCGTTAATGCATAAGCGACTGCGTTTGAGGCGTCTCCCGCCAAATTTATAGGAGGATGCGGCTAATGGGACGTCCGACATCACCCTCCAAATTTCTTTACAGCTGCGTTAGATGAATCCGGCAGTGTTTTCAAGCGAAGCTTATATTGGCTCACAAGTTTCAGTGGAGTTGTTCTCACGAAAAAGCTAACGTGTGGCGCATACTTGCATTGCATAAGCGGGTATGAGCCAGCGACAAGAAAGCAAGAAAGAAGGAAAGAAAGAAAGAAAGAAAAGAAAGAGAGGAAGAAAGAGCACGTGCGGAAAAAGCTGCACCAGCGCCAGATTACGTGACGCGCGCGACCAATCAGGGTCGTTTGATGTCGGGCCGGGAGAGGGAAGGAAAGGGGGTTGGTGCAGGCTCCGCCGGGCTTCCCTCGCCTCCGATCTGCTTGGGCGCCCGGATGGGAAGACCGTATGGGATATGGGGAGGGCTCGTCGTCGACGTGCCGATTCTAGCGTGAGCGCTCCCGAAGCTCAGGCGACACGTCAGCGAAGAGCCGCGGACCCTGAGCCACAAATGGCTAGTGAATTTAAACTCAACTAAATGCAAAGTAATGCCTTTTAGCAGAAAACGTTCAAATTCTAACTTTTCCTACTGTATAAAAAGCTGCAGTTTAAATGAGGTCTCTCCTTTTCAGTATCTCGGCATCACCCTCGCTCCAAACCTTTCCAGGACTATTAACCTAACCTATTACGAACCGTGTGGGCCAAAGCAGCCAGGTCATTAGGGTATTTACGCCGAAATCTTTGAAACTCGCCTTCTTTCATTCGTGAGCTTGTTTTCCCAACGTTGGTCCGCCCACAACTCGAACTTTGCTCTTTGATCTGGACCCCTATCAAAACTACTTAGCTATCATGTTAGAAGCAATTCAAAATAGAGTCGCTCGCTTCGGTTCTCAAAATTAAAATCACTACTCAATCGTAACGCAAACTAAGCTCTCTCTTTCTCTAGTTAAGTAATCGCCGTGACACAGCCCTCTTGCCCTTATTATATAAATGCGTGCATCAATTTTTCCAAAATGATTTGGACGTAGAAACTCTACCGCACACATCACGTAGACTACACAATAACCCAAGCTTCACGCGGGTTTACGGTAATACTGACGCATTTATTTCATCGACGCTTCCACGTGCCACACAGCAATGGAATCGCCTTACCGATAGCATAGACGCAGAAGCTAACTCAGCGAAACTTTGGCCGTCACTTACTCTTCTTATTGTTACACTCCTCCACACAGCATCGAGGAAGAGGAGCACGAGCTTGGGGGCTGAAGAAGACAACGTTTCGGTGACTGACTGTCAATCCTGTCAATCGTGTACATATTGTAAATACATTTTCCCGTCTTCTTCCCTCCGCCTTACCACGCCGACCAGCTACGCCACCTGCTTGCCTCGTTCAGCGAGCTTCTTGTGCTGAATGGTCACCCTTTAGCTGAGGCCTCCCTCACGACGCACCGTGTTGAAACCGGTGACGCACACCCTATTCACAGGCGTCCATACCGCGTGTCTTTGCATGAACGACAAGTCATTCACACGGAGGTCGAGAAGTTGCTCTCTCGAGGTATCGTCGAACCGTCTTCCAGTCCTCGGGCGTCCCCTGTCGTTCTAGTTAAAAGGAAGGACGACACCTGGAGCTACTGCGTGGATTACCGGCACCTCAACAAGGGCATCAAGAAAGACATTTATCCTCTACCACACATTGATGACGCCCTCGGCTGCCTCCACGGTGCGAAGTACTCTTCTTCCATCGACCTTCGTTTCGGCTACTGGCAGATTGCCGTCGACGTCATGGACAGCGAGAAGACTGCCTTTATAACGGCCGGCGGCTAATACCAGTTCAAAGTCATGCCGTTCAGCTTATGTAAGGCTCCAGCTACATTTGAACGCATGATGGACACACTCCTGCATGGTCTGAAATGATCCATCTGTCCTTGTTACTTAGACGACGTCATCGTTTTTGCTCCTACATTTGCCACGCACTTGGAGCGCCTCTCGCTCGTTATTTCTGCTTTTCGCACTGCTGGCCTTCAACTTAATTCATCTAAATGCGACTTCGGCTGCCGTCAAATTGCGATCCTCGGTCATCTTGTTGACTCTTCTGGTGTGTGCCCAGACCCGAACAATGTTCGCGCCGTGCAGAAGTTTCCCGTGCCAACCTGTACTAAAGATGTCCGGAGGTTTGTGGGTCTATGCTCATACTTCCGCCGCTTCGTGCACAATTTTGCGGAAGTCGCCCGTCCTCTTACTGCTCTTCTGAAAGCAGACTTCTCATTTTCTTGGGGCCCTGCGCAGGCAACCGCCTTCTTGAAGCTTATCTCCCTGGCTGCACTTTGACCCGTCTGCTCCAACAGAAGTCCGCACTGATGCCAGTCGTCATGGAATCGGTGCCATTTTATGCCAACATCAGCGAGGTCACGACCGCGTGATTGCATACGCCAGCCATCTGCTTTCTCCCGCTGAGCGGAATTATTCCATCACTGAATGTGAGTGTCTTGCGCTTGTCTGGGCCGTGGCGAAATTTCGCCCTTACCTTTATGGTCGGCCATTTAAAGTCACCACAAACTACCATGCACTCTGCTGGCTTTCATCCCTGAAAGACCCTACCGGTCGCCTCGGGCGCTGGGCGCTAAGCCTACAGAAATACTCCTACACATTTGCCTACAAGTCCGGCCGTTTACACCAAGATGCTGATTGCTTGTCACACCATCCAGTTGACCCTCCTGATGTTCCTGCGACGGATGCTTCTGCTTCTGTATTTTCGCTATCTGCTTTCACTGACCACGCTTCCGAAAAGCACCGAGATCCCAACATGCGTGGTATCATGGACAAGCTCACATCTGGGTCAAGCGATCCCTCCCTTCGCTTGTTCGTACTCCAGGACGGCATTTTACATCGGCGCAGCATGCACCCTAGTGGACCTGAGATGCTGCTTGTCATTCACCGGCATCTTCGTACCACTGTTCTTTCCCAGTTGTACAATATACCGACTTCTGGTCACCTTGGGGAATCTCGTACGTACGACCGTGTCCGGCGACGATTCTTTTGGTCTGGTCTGTACCAATCTGTCCACCACTATTTCGCTTCGTCTGAGTTAAGTCAGCGCCGAAAGAAGCTGTCTGTGCTCCCTTCTGGTCGACTCCAACCTCTTGACGTTCCTGCCGAACCCTTCTCTCGCGTTGGTGTAGACCTCCTGGGACCTTTCTCCACATCTACCTGCGGCAACAAGTGGATTGCCGTCACAACTGATTATACAACTCGGTTTTGCGATAACCAGAGCCCTACCAACCTCCTGTGCAACAGACGTAGCCGACTTCCTGTTGCAGAAAATCATTCTTTACCATGGCACTCCTCGTCAACTTCTTACCGACGGGGGTCGCTACTTCCTCTTTACAGTTGTGGACGACTTGCTCCGCTCCTGCTCTACACAACACAAACTTACTACTACATACCATCCGCAGACTAACGGTCTTACTGAGCGGCTTAATCGAACAATCATGGACATGCTTTCCATGTATGTGTCTGATGACTATCGTGACTGGGATACTGCTCTCCCTTTTGTCACATTCGCGTACAATTCCTCGCGCCACGGCACTGCCGGTTTCTCGCCATTTTATTTGTTGTACGGCCGCGATCCCGTACTGTCTTTTGACACAATACTCCCTACCCCTCAAGAGCCCGTGTCTGAGTATGCCCGCGACGTCATTGCCTGAGCCGAAGGAGCACGCGAAGTTGCTCACCATCGCCTTTGTGCTTCTCAGAACAAACAGAAAAGCATTTATGACAGTCGTCACAATGACGCTGACTATGCTCCCGGGGATCTTGTCCTTCTATGATCTCCGACCCGCCACGTCAGCCTCTCTGAAAACTAATGTCTCGCTTTTCCGCTCCTTAGCGGGTCCTCCGCAAGGTGACCGACCTGACCTACGAGATCTCTCCGGTCACGCCTACTACTCGCTCCCTCCAGACTTCCCATGACGTCGTCCATGTCAGCCGCCTGAACCGCTACCAGTCCTCCTCTACCTAGGAAGCACCGAGACGGCGCTTCCACGCCGGGCGGAAATATGTTACACTGCTCCGCACAGCATCGAGGAAGAGGAGCACGAGCTTGCGGGCTAAAGAAGACGACGCTTCGGCGACTGACTGATTGTGTCAATCATGTACATATTGTCAATTCATTTTCCCCTCTTGCTTCTTCCCCCCGTCACAATATCAATAGCTAACACTTGATCTTCCTAACTCATCGTGTGCAGTGAATCATTCTCTGGGGTTGTTCAGTTGTCTGCGCAGCTACACATGTGCACATGGTCTTCCCATAGTAAATGTTTACCCGTGTTAACTTATCAGTTTGTTTTCACGATTCAAATCGTTATTTATATGTAAACGTTTGACGCTATCTTTTTTGTGTTACATGCTGCCGACTTATTCAATCAGCACTCCCCCCCCTCCCCCTATGTATCGTATATTTGAGTGTTCCTATACTGCTCTATTGTAGCATGCTTTGATTGTTTACTATTTTTTTCTGTTCTCATGCAATTCCCCCCCCTGTTGTTTATATCATTCCCCCCCCTTACTCAATGCCCCATCGGGCTCTGTAAGGTACGTTAAAATAAACAAATTAATTAAACCAGGTGCCAGTGCGAAAATCCGCACCGATATTAGTGACATGTTAAACAGCAGGACACCACCGGTTGATGAAAGCGGGAGGGGCACTAGCCAGACTGAAGGAGCGGCGCCTCAAATGCTATCCAATATCAAGGCCCGTGTCAGTCGTCTCTCACGGGCATCTCACCCTGCCCCAGTTAGGACTTAGACTAACTGAATTGGTGGGAACCCCACTAGTCGCAATAATGAGCACTTTACACAGCGTTGCTACGTTCGATGATACACCTAATATTTACAAAAAATAAAAAATTGTGATCATATTTGAATGCTGTGTCGGCCATTCTACATTGTTGAGTCCATTTCAAGGCCAACGTATTCGCTTGTACAGTGTGTCGCGGCTAACTTTAAAGAAGCCCCTCAACAAAGCTGGTAGAATATACAATTAGTAGACGTAGCAACTGCGTCATCAGTCCTCCTCCGCAAGCAAGGTAATTTTTGTGTGGTATTTAGCGCTACGAGTGAAGCTCAGAAAACGATATTTTCGCACTACACAGTGCGGTAAAAATGACGGACTGGGTTGTTTTAGGACGTAATAACAGTTCTCTCATCAGTCACCATTCTTTCAATATAAACATTCAAAACGTGATGTCAAGAAAATTACGAGGACGTTCGTCACACTTGTTTATCGTGCCGCGCGATGAGGAAAATGACGCAAGAAAAGCAGTCGGACTCGTGATGCAAAATGCAAACTACATTTATAAGAAAAACCAAACTACACCCGGACAGAACGTTAGGGCACATGACACACATAATATGCTAAAAGAACTGAGTTTGCGATGAGTTCTAGAAACACAGTTCGAAACAGCTCACGTACGTGGACAGGAGAAGAGAGGTTGCCGGAGTGAGGGGCGATGAAGTCACGACGTAGAACACGCCTTGATGTTGGACGGTGAGCAGAAGATGGCTCTTGACAAATGGGGAACGACCGCTCGGCAGTTAGCCTGCATTCGAGCCGCAGTGCACGTTGCAGGAATGGTCAGCCTGCCCTGCGGACAGACAGCTTGCGTGCGAGCCAAAGTGTTCGGCGCATATGCGGCCATTAGCCCGGCCACGAACGCTGCTCCGCTGAACAGCTGACCGAGGAGACGCCTTGCCCGTGATCCGCAATGCTCGTGCCAAGGGGTTGCACAGCAGCCACGCCACGCTCCGAGCTGCAGTACTCGTGCTGGCGAACGCCTTGGCTACGGTGGCTAGATTGGTAGGTGTGCCGACCGGCGTTGTTCACTGCTTCTCCGCATCATGACCGCGGGAGTGGCGCTGCGGTCAGAGGTTTGCCGTGAAGCGCGCGTCGTCTGCTACTGAGAGTATTCTTATTGCGCGCTTGTAATATTTAAGATAATAAGTTTACACAATAAAACCCGAAAGAAAATGGTTAAATTATGTTGAGAGAGTGCTTAACAGTGCGATGTTTCTTGTTGCAATGAGTAATTTTGAAAATCGGTCATTTATATCGTCTGTTAACACGCTCAGGGCACGGAGCGCTGCGCTCGCAGTCACGATAGTTCTCCGAATTCTTGTATTTTCCTTGGACGTTTAAGAAGACTGTGGGTTATATTCGTGAATACCAAGCTCGTGAGACTCCGGGACAGAGTGAAAGTGTTCCTGCACAGAAGAAAACAAGCCGGAAGAGCACCACTTGCATTCGCCAAATTGTAAGTTCGGCTACAAACATGCAAACCACGCGATAAAGAATCATTGGTTTCGGTGCGCTGAGACCCAGAACTTTCCGAGAGACGTCAGCTTGCCCTTCGCCGTGCTGAAAAAAAATGTTTCAACCGCATTAGTCGTGTGCCAGAGCCACTTCAAGGAGCATGTCATCGAGCGTATGAGTGGCAGGAAGATTGTTTAGATTCCGATGGCGTATGTGCGGTTAGAGTGACGCTGTTCCTTCGGTGCTACCCGACGCTGCGCCTTACATATTGCAGAACATTTCTAGAAAAACAACAAGCGAGGCTCCAACGGCATGTCGGCCGTTGAAATAATCCGGTAGAGACAGCGAGCCAAACCAATGCCTGCTCTGGAGACATTGGCCAAACTTACACACGCTCCAAGCAAATAGGATGCGAATGCAAATATCGCGTGTTCTACAGGTGAAGAATGAGTATTTTTAGACAAGTGAAGAAATGAGCCTGCTCAAAGACGGCCGACGAAATGTTTGTGTGTGTAAAAAATTCAGCTTCAAGTGCAGCGGCCGCGGTTTACAACGCAACGACTGGCAGATATGCCCCTGCCGCTGGCATCTTTTCTTTTCCTTTCGCCAGCTGAAGCGTTCAGGAGTCTTGGGTTGTGAGCAGCATAAAATCAAAATTAGGAACAGCATCATCAAACAAATCCATTGCTCGCTTGCACTGAATTCCTTGTGATGACCAAAACTTGGCTCCTGAGCGTACTCCAGAAAATAAAAAGCACCTTACGCTGCGGCTACTCTACGTGCATTTTGAGCGCTGTGATGCAGTGAAGTGTTTTATTTAAAGCTATAGTTGCAATAAAAGCTTGGTGCTGCTGCATGGTTTGCGTGTGTGACCGAGGAATTACCTAAATTATTACTGTATTCAAGTATACATACATACGATCTTCACGAGTCCAAACTATGATTTTTCATACTACAAGCTACTGCTTTCATCATACATAATCGCACGACGTAAGAACTTTTTTCCTTTATCACCAACAAGTTTATAATATATTTTATAGATTTATAATAGCCCCAATACTAAAATCTTTTGGTTCAATTTTCTTGACTGCAATCAAGGAAATCGAATCAAAGGATTTTAGTTGTTCGAATATCAATATTTATTCCACTGTGTTTTACATCCCTTCAAGCCATTTCTCTTGCCCATTCCGTGGTATACGAATACGCCCTGCACGTTCGTGTACAGCCCCTACATACTGCATCTACTCTGGAACGCAAACTTCGCCTTTCTCGCTTCAGAAGAACTGATGAAGGGCTATTTCGTCCATGAAAAATTTGTGCTTCTCCTCGTGGACTCAAGTTTAACGTGTTTACCGAACTAAACAGCGTTAATAGCTATTATATTCTTGAATGTCAAACGGGGAAACAGATGACGGAAAAGGCAAGTACGTTACCTTCGCAAGTGACAGAGCTCTGCTGCATTCAGAAATTTGTAACTGTCTATGATGCCACTGTGAATGTGGTTTTCAGTTTAAATACGATGGTAAATACGCCGCAGTTGCAATGTAACGTGGCCGCAGCAGCAGACAACGCGCGCCGCCTGCGACAGACCCCCGACCGCAGCGCCAATTTTGTCGTCATGGTGCGGAGAAGTGCTGAACTACTCTTCATGCCCGGCGGACGGCACACCTACCCATCTAGCCACCGTACCTTGGCCAAAGGCAACAATCGGGCGGCATCTCCTAGGACGGCCGCGTTACTTAGAGCCTTGATTGTCGGCGTCCAACACGTCGGCCTGCTGTCTTCCGTCTCCCTCTGACAAGGCGCATGGCTCTCCCCGAAGTATTTCGCCACGTGCTCGCAATACGTGACCCAATCGTGGCACGACGCATCTTTAGAATACTACAGGGCCATCGCTGACTTGGCGGGACCACTCAAATGCGTGGTCCACTCGCGAAAGAACACGTGCTCACTTCGTCGTCGTCGGCGTCGTTTTCTTTCATTCAAAACACTTGATAAGGATGATGATGATGATAATATGATATTGATATGATGTGTTTTGATGTTGGACGCGTGAACAAACACCGTAGGTCTCCTTATCTTGTTTTGTACTCGTTTGTGTAAAAGCTTGTATAGTTAGCTTGAACACCCGGTACAGAAAGATAAGAATAGCCGTGAGCATGTTTTTGTCGCAAGAAATTAAGTATTCGTAAGTAAAAATTATGTTTGCGTAATTAACTTATACAAAATGCCTGTCGTAAATGCGGTTAATTTTCCAAATATATACTGATGTATTGCTTGTGCAGTAAATATCCAAGAAAATGGCAGTAATCAAGCTTTCACAGGCATTTTGCATTTTCTTTATCTATGCCTGTTGAAAAAGAAAGTGGCACCATCTGAAAAGAAAATCGGCAAAGTGAATGACAGATACAGCCTGAGTTGTTAAACTGCCTTTGTTAACAGTTTGTTTGCTCCGTTGATGAAAAATATGGCCCTACAGTGCAGTCCTAAGTATGAGAATTTCTATGTGCATTAATAAACAGTGATCCTTAACGCGTGTCACGGCTGCCGCAATGATTCTCAGATAGATCTCAGAGAGCACGATGTTGCTGTAGCGGAGGTCACCGAAGAATTTAAGGACAACCTCGGGGTCTAATGATTAACGGGAAAACATCACAGAAAACATTTAGGATCGTTACATTAGATATGCTGATTTGACAATGATCTATGTGATTCATGGAAAAGTTCGCAGCTTTTTACTCCGTATACAAATTAGATGCCTAAAGTCGCAGACGTCTTTCGGAAAAAAAAATAGTCGCCCTTTTGCGGTAGCAACGGACAAGTAAACAATAAACAGAAGCCTAAATGAAGGGTTTATGCTAGAGCTTCATCCGCT
This sequence comes from Dermacentor silvarum, assembly GCF_013339745.2. Classification (NCBI taxonomy): domain Eukaryota; kingdom Metazoa; phylum Arthropoda; class Arachnida; order Ixodida; family Ixodidae; genus Dermacentor; species Dermacentor silvarum. Next base: position 133,696,163 of record NC_051160.1, on the reverse strand, counting down.
GAATGAGCAATGTATTTGAGAGGCTGTGAATAATTGCACTTCGCCTATGACCTCGCAATATATGCGAAGGAACCCTATGTTAGAATTAATTGATAGTGATACCGAATGTTGATGCTTAAATATCCTATTGTCTAGTTAACAGGTTGCTTAGACCGAATCTCCTTAATATAATTTATAAATCAAGATAACCAGACAACCACGTCTTGAAGGCCAGATTCACTTCCCTCGGGTTGAACCGGCTAGCCTTTTTGACGGATATTTGCTTGTGCTTGTTGTTTTGGCAAAAAACAACCACGGCAGTACGTCACCATTTTTGCAAAGAAAGACTGCGCTGCAGCAGGTGTTCGCAAGGAACACATAAGCTGAGCGCCGTGTTTGTGCTTCTTTTTTTAAGGTGCCCCTATCGATTGCAGTGGCGATTCAAAAGATGAAGCAGTTCGCAATGGTGTAAGTGCGGCTGTGAAAGTCACAATACAACATTTTCGGTGTGGCTAAATACTCACTTCAAAATGCTGATTTGTCACCAGCATTTTATGTGTTGGTAATGTGTGCCCGCCAAGATGAGCAGTTTCCAACCTCGAGCCTTCTTAAAGGTGATTGTGATTAAACGAAAAAAGAAAACATATTGAGCCATCACAAATCTCTGATTCCGGTTAACAAGCATCCAAAGCAGAGAAGTGTAGATTAGGTCTTTTTTTGTTTGCGACCAGATTTTTGCTTTTGTCGAACCCTTCATTAGTAAGCGGGATAGCGAACCCAAAAAAACATGGATGACACCGCGATGTGAATGAACGTAAGTTTACCAAAACTAATAATGCTTTTGCACTGCACTGCAAAGAAAAAAAAAGAAAACCTCATGTGCAGTTGGGTCCAATGGTCAACGACGTTCTCGATGACGTTCTAATGACGTTTTCAACGCTTTGTACTAATATTCAAACGAATGCGATAGTGTTGCTTAACACAAAGAACCCGGTCGTTTGCTAGAGGTATAGCATACGTGAAGCTCAGGTGTTACCCTCTTCCATCGCTACAGTTCGTAGGTTGCGCATGCCTCCTGAGGCTACAGATGCTGCCCAATTGTTTCCAACGATTGTGCATTATACAATACTGTGACCACAGCATGAGAAACGATTAAAGTTCAGCCATAGTGTACTGGAAAACATTTTCTCGAACATATACTGTAAAGTAGACTGTCAGAGGAGCAGTGCGAAAGCTTTCAAAGCCCCATTATTCGTCGAACAAAGTTCATTCCATCTACGCAAGACCAAAAAATAATAAACCCCTTTAGCACGGCACATGCTCCCTAACTGAGCACGTGGCCCCTCAGTAGGTGAACTCCTCTGCTCCATAGCGAAACATGAAGGTGTTATTGACATGCGTCCTGGTGATTTTAGCAGTGACTGAGGGCTTTTCTTCCATAGATAATGCCGGCTGGAGAATTCACGATCCCTTCAGTAATCCTAGGTACATGCAGCTTGCGCATTTCGCTTTGACTCGTCAGCCTAATGCAGGCGGCATTCCTGGTGTTGCAGTTCGACTACATCAAGTAGCGACAAAGGTAAGTTTCAATTGTATGGTGCGATTCCTATCCCTGGAACTTTCGTGATTAACATGTTGGTTTGATTAAATCGACGTATGTTCAGGCGAATATTTTACGAGCCCAGTCATCCTAACGAAATACAGAACATTGCAATTTCTACACGCGTCTAAGTATACGGATTGTTCCTTACATCATTTACTAATCTATAAAACACTAACTTGGAACGCTAACGTGGCATATATCTATAAATAAGCTTTAGGTAATATGATGGCGGCTTATTGCTGACGCACGCTCTATAGCCCATACATGAAACTTCGAACAAAGAGCATGACGTCAAGAGCAACAATGATGTGGCTTAAGAGTGATTGCGAAATCTTGACCACTCCGCATGAGACTTGACGTCTTCAGCATAAAAAAGGTTTTTTTAACGTTTTTAGCTATCTGAGTACTGTAAGAGACAAATTTATTAACGGCAACTGCAGGATATGCACATTCTAATTACAAAACGGCACCTCAGAAGAGCCGCCTACTTGAGGATTCCGAATCGTTTATTGCGAAGCTCAATGGCCGTTACAAAGTGACTGTGCAGTGGCAATGAGATCGCATCGACTCCTTGAAGGACAACCGCAGCGAACCATTGCGATGGCTGAATTCTTCATTGCAATTGTTTTTCATGAAACCGGACTTGCTGCAGAGATATGATAAGAAAATTAGGCAATATATTTATCGTGGGCATGCGGAAGTTGTTCCTGAGAATAAGAGGCGGAGGCAGCTTATCATTGTACACTGCATACATATCTATCAAAAAGCATTGTCGAACGACAGATAATGGAGTTGCTTTTGACGCCTCCTCTTCTATTTCCGGCTTTCCTTTTCTACAAGAGTGAAATGTACCTGATACTGAAATAAAATTCTTGATTGAACGATACAAATGAGTGGCTTGCACAAACTCGTCAACCTAAACCACAAAGTTTGATAGATTTAACTCAGATTTCATTGCTGTACTATAGATGAAACTGCTTATGTTCGAAATATTTTACCGCAGGTCGGATTTCTAGAAAAGGGCCGCAATGTCTTCCTTTTATTCAGGTACTCGAATGTGGGAACTAGATTTCAGTCTGATCAAATGGACGAGTGGCGCATAGTCCGTGCCCCATTTTGACTAACTCAAGTCAATTGTGGCTGTCAGCAACCATTCAATGTCATCTGGATAAAACCGTGGCAGACGACAAGATGATCGCAGATCAGTTCCAATTACTGTTCTCTGTAGACGGTTTGCGTGCTGGCTCTGACTGCAAAGAAGAGGCCTTGTAGCATGTGCGAACGAGCTAACACAAATATGGCTGACACTAGCATTACGCGGAAGATATATTGGATGACATTTGTTTCCCTGCAAATAAGTTTTATTGACACAGAAATCTCAAATACCTCTCCTAAACCAGGATGCAATACTGCCGCCTTAAAACTAGAAAACATGAAGCGAAGATAACACCTCACAGGTGTATTTAAATCCTGCGCTTCGTGCTGTGAATGAGCACGAAGCAGAGAATTGAAATTCACGACGCGCTCAGATAATTCACGACGAGCCAGATGCCTATTATAAAATTTCTGCTCGCTGAAAAACACCAAATTACCCCTCAGATAACGACTGAAATATTCTTTCACGGATTTTATTATTAATGCTGCTCACAGCAAACTTGTAAACAGTCGTGTACAAAATGTATTAGCCTTTTAGGGAAAGATTCTGGATCCTGAAGGCACTACAACATGCGAAGAACAGGATAATCGGTTGGACAGTAAGCCGAAGGTAAACAGCATCACCTCATTCAGCTGTGACTGCGCCAGTTCGCACTGACAAGCTTCGAGAATCAAGCGCTTTATGTCATTGGCCTAGACTTCGCTGGACCATTATTAGTTACTCATGGCAAATCAACATTACGCATTTTATTGATAACCTGCGCAGAACCACGAGCTGTTCATCCTAAACAAATTCGCAATTTGACAACTGACTAGTTTAGGCGACCCCTCAAGTAGTCTATAGAAGAAAGAGGAGTGTCCAGCATCCTCTATGCAGACAAAAGCCATACGTTCAAGCTCATCATCCAAGACATTAAGCTAACGCAAGTACTGTGGTGTTTACATGAACAAAGGAAACTGTTCTGCTCAGCATAGCTTCACCTGTAGGTTTAACGATGAAGGAGCACTGTGGCGTTTTGGGGGCACCTCACGGTCTGCATAAAAGAACAGTTCCGAAGAACTTTAGGAAAAGCTTTTGTACCTTCACAGCAAGTCGACAAAGTACTGCGTGAAACCAAAGGCGATAATAACTCCAAGCCGCTCACCTTCGTTGATAGCACCAGCATCAGATATGCAGCAAGGGGCAATAATTGCTTAACGCTTACCAGCTTCTAAGTCAGCAGAAGGCTTACTGCGTTGTCCACCAGTAAAGTCAAGACTCCTACTTCCTCTTGCATTGGGATCAACCAGAAATGGTACTACACACCGACTTTACGGAATGCACTTGGGCAAGATGAGAAAACATTTGTTCTCCAGCTTGCATCGTTTCATCGCGTCACATGTAGAAAAACTGTACACTAGAAACGTGGGGACGTTGTGCTGGTCGAAGGCAATACCAATTCAAGAGTACTTTAGAGAAAACCAGTTGCCGGCAAAGTGTACTCTGGACCGCACAACATAGTTCGTATCTGCAAGTTCGATTACGTGACAAATGTTCGTCACCTCCAGTGCAGAAAATCATCCCTCTGGAAGTCATCAAGTGCTCAGGGGAAGTTTCAATGGAAAGGAAACAAGAGGCGCCTAAGGCGTGTCTCGAGAAGCAATTAAGAGAAAGAAAGCTTCCCAATTGTGGCAGCAGGGTTTTCCTGGCTACAGTCTTCTTTATATAAAAACGCAGCACACTTGTGTAAAATGAATTTTGTGATTTCTAACACAAAGCCTTCATTTGACCAAATTAATTAACTAATAACACCAAATAATAAGCTTCTCAATTATGTAGCGTACATATACAAGGAATACGCTTTTTTTTTCAGGGGACCGCCCAGACAGGCTTAAGCTATCTTCTCAGTTTCGACCTTGTGCCGCTAACCTGCTCATCACACCAGGTAAATCCACTCATTTCAACAAAAATCTCAAGCTTCTGCTTTAGTATCCGCACCTCACAGCTAAAGTATTGACGGGAGTATCAATGTTTTGTATACAATGGCGATAAATACTGTATGTGCTATAAATTAAATAATTCACTATTAAAGTGAGATTTTTAGCTTGCTGGTTAAGCTTATTATGGCAGGAATAGCGCTAATGACATGAACAGAGGTGAAGATACATAGACAGCGCAATGCAACGCAGAAATGCAGCGTGTCGTTATCCTTGTGTACTCACCTGTGTGCTTCGCGCTCTTCCCGGCGTATTATTTCACACTTCAAGTATTCTATGGGTCCAGTGTTGACAAATTGTGCCTTCTTGTGGACAAATAAAAACACACTTCCCATGACTGTGGTTGTATTTATCAATAAAAAATAACACCTCCGCGTGCGAGTGTCATCATCGGTCGATGTTTAGGCGATTGTACAGAACAAGGCCTCTCTCAAGTATCTTTCACCTCACCCTCCCACAACCGCATAACTCGGATCCTTCGAAGCAATTAGATGTCTGATAGTTTTCATATTAATATCTATCTTTAATTTTCCCATCCTTGAATATTTAAGCCGCAATCTTCACACTCGCTAGGCTAAAGCTCATCGTTTTTAAGAACCCACGCCTACTTATATTGCCCATTGCATGCCTAGCCCTACTCCACTTCTCTCGCTTGATCACAACTAGACTATGAGCCGCCTATCATACGTTATCGGCCGAAGTCCCCTATTTCGAAGACATGCCTGTCACTTTAGACTCAACTGAACGTTCCTCAATGCATAACTTTCTTTCAAAACTCTTTGCCACCCTGCAATGTCGTACGACAAAGGTGTGTCGTATCACAATACATTGTTTATATGTTGTTCTAAAATGTCATGTTATGCCATGCAAGGATTCGGAAAGTCTTTCAAATGTATCATGGTGTTTTTATTTGTCAAGCTGTGGGTTTCCCGATATTACGACTGCTTTGATAGATATATTGTACAAAAATATGAAACACTTTTGTTCCTGTGTTCAAGTTTCATGTGGTCGCTAATTCGCAATGCACAATACAATTCAAATTTGGAAGAAGAGTCCAATATTTGCTTTTCTGGAACTGCCTAGTGTCTGATATATGACATGCAAGTTGCTGATACAATTTTCGCTCATTCTTCAAATTACAATTCTGCAATGTTCTCACAAGAACAATGCAGTTGATATTCCCTTTGTAACTAACATATATATGTAGCAGCTATATCCTGTAATATTACCAAGGATGCTCAAGACCTGTTTGTATTTTATTACACATATCTTGCCACGTCAATATGTGGTCTTCTTACTGCTTTCTACTGTTTCCCGTGTGTTTTAGTGCTTCCTTAATCTTCAATGCGTGTCACTTACTCTCTACTGTAGTCCTGCTGTTCCCCTTTTAAGCTAATTAGGCCTTATTAGCAAGGCACAATGTATTATCTGTGTGGTGGCATTTCGCTTATTTAATGACCTTTTCGTGGTTGGTAGAGCTTGGCCGTTTTGTGTCATTGTACGTCACACTGACGTCATTTGCAATTATTATTAACTTGTATCAACTTCGGCATTTTACAGGTACCCACTTATGGGAATGGCACGAAAGCTTCAAGCTACACTTCGGTCTTTTGCATCATGGGAGAGGTAGGGAGTGCTTTCTGAAGAAGCCATGTTTTTCTTCCCCTAATATGTTACCCAGATGAGTTGTTGAACACTTAAGTTTAGAGTAAGCACATTGACATAGCTAGGTAGTCTAGGCACTCCATGTGTTCTTCAATTGGGCGGCAGCATTTGTATATTTTCTTTCGCAGTGCATGAGCGATATAACAAGAGCACTTGTATTTCAGTGAATATTTTTTGTGTGTTTCAAGAATATATTCAGGCTCTACTTTAAGAGGACGCCTCACCTCGGTCGCTCGTACATAAATTTATGAGTGGAGAAATGGTTTCTTCTCGCCAGTCACTGCACCAATCTTGATGAGTCTTTATGGCATTAACTAGAGTAACGTAAAAACAAATGACTATAGCAAATGTCTTTCTTACTCGGGCGGGAAATCTTAAATAAAAATGTGTTTTTTGTGAACTTTGTTTTAAAAAGCCTCGCAATCAAATTTACAAGCCTAACTGGGAAATAGAAAACTACATCACGAAGCTTTTAACTGCGCCTAATGATACACGTAAGCTGACAAAAAAGCTCTTATATGCACCGCTAAGAAATATGCAAGTTATTTGTACATACAACTTTCTGAGAAGCGTGTTAAGCATTGTAGCAAGTTCAAATGAGCTGTAAACTCATACATGCAATTCAACTGTTAGGAGTACACAGAATTGCGCCGGCCTGTTTCCGTGCCTACTTAGAAAATTGTCAACTTCAAGTTTCCAGCTTTCTTTAAATTAAGCAATATATCAACTTATTTAAAAAAGATTGCAGGCCTAACTATAAAATTATACTTTCTAGAGTCCGTAGAATTCAGGTTCTTTCTCAAGTGCTAACAAAATTCAGTCAAATCGGCCCAGAGGTTGTCTCATGAAAGAATGTCTCTGTTTTACATGTGTTCGAATATCGAATTCGGAGTTGGAATACAGAATTCAGAGCCTACGAATCTCTGTTCTGGTTTCATCAAAAAATATATTATCTCTAATTAATTTTTTATATATTTATACTGCTATGCTGCGATGCAGAGCATGCCGGAGAAAAAAATTACGTTGTTTGGCGGTCAACTCGCAATATATAATAAAGAAAAGTACATTGTATGGCGAAGCTTTATGACGTGTATAACATATTACCCTCGGCCGCAGGAGCTATTTTCAAAGAAGCAGCGTATCTAGCCCGTATGACGAACGCGGCAGCTGCTTTGCACCGTGCATTGAACAAACCGAAAAGCTGGAGTGAAAAACTTGTACGTTGCGCATGGGCCGTCACAGCTGGTCGGAGAACAGTTCGCGAAGTGCGCTGGCTGAAACTTCTGCCATAGCTTCGAGAATACGAGGGAGCATTTGAATTGTCACCCCGCAAAAAAAAAAAGCTTCTGCTTCTGGAACACTACGAGACTTAGTTCGAATGCTGGTGAATTGTTTCGCGTAGCATGGTCGGTCAAGAACTAAAGAATATCGGTTAGCCTACCGTGTTAGCACATCGGGTTGTTAGCCCACCAGCATTGCGCATTGTATATTAATGATCGAGAAAAGAAAAGCCTATACTAACCAATAGTTTGCTGGTTGGGAACAATGGTAACTCCATCTCGGCATCTCTCTTTTGTGCAAGCAGACGTATTTGTAAAGATAAAAAAATAATAAACTATCGCAACAAGAGGTCACCTTTTCAATGCATAGGCTACGTGTTTATGACTTTGTTGTTATCCCACCGCCAATCAATTCAAGGCCACACCTTCCCTGATATCTTTCTTCGGCTTTATTGTAATGTTCAATGAGACTCGCGAAGTTTGAATAAAGCACCTACTTTGTTGTTTCTCTACTAAGTCTGAAGTTGTTGCTTACACGCCCCGTTCTCACTCACGATTATCCAACGTAGGCCACTTTTCTCGTTCTTCTTGCAGCCCTAGAGCGATATGTGGCAGCGTTTCTTGTTATTCATTCTGTGCTTGCGCGTTCAACAGTAATTCGCAGCATTACTCGTAAATTTGTATATTTTTTTCGCTAGAAATTGGGCGCACTGTATAATTAATGTTTTAGAAATGCACCAAAACAAGCAAACCGTTAAAGACGGCATCTCGTAACTAAAAAAACAATTATTCAAATAACCGATTTCTAGGGAGCATGAAGTAGCAGAGAGATAAGCATAAAATCGCCAATCTTGGCCTATGCCGTCGAATCGCGTAATAATGAAACCGCATCGGCCACCAGAACACCTTCGATCTATCTAATAATCGTTATAAGCGCACACACAGATATTAGCGAAAAAAATATCGGCGAAACTTCTAAGCAAAAGAAACGCCGGCGGGGTGCTTTCTACTAGCCAGCAAAAGGCTTCCTGCGGATTTTCCTCGGGCAGTCGGCATAATGCAGAGCAAGTATTAGGCACGGCGAGCAAGATAAATGCTTCATTTACCCGCGCATAACCCGCATCTTTGTATGACCCGATTATAACACTTCTAAATATAAAAAACACGCCTCTATAACCAGCAGGTTTTAAATAACAGTTTTGTGGACGCAGAACTCTTGCACGTCGTACTTTTGGCATTAGGCTTTGTTCCCAACCTCTTGGGCGACACTGATAGTATTCTGCTACGCTGTTAAGGACTGCTGTCGAGACCAGCTCTCGTGATCTGAGCTCTGGTTCGTCGGCGCCACGCGCGCTATTCGCCAACTGCTATTAATCCAACGAAAACGCAAAATGACGGTCCCAAAAGAGTAGGAGAATGGGCCGCCATGAACGAGAAGAGAAGGAGCGTCAACATGCAAAGAGAGAGAGAGAGAGGAGTGGGCGGTGAAAGATATAACAAGGCTTTAGAGGATGGAGAACTTTGATTTAAGGCGTCGCTTCACTTCAACGCAGCGTACGTTGCCGTGAAGCCACACCACAAGGCGGAATTTTCATTTAATTTGCACCATAAAAACTAATTAAAACGGGGTTTTACGTGCAAAAATACAATTTCATTATAAGCGAAGCCATAGTGGGGGACACTAAATAAATTGGACCACCTGCGGTTCTTCAAAGTTGACCTAAATAACAGTACACGGGTGTCTTTCGCATTTCGCCCCGATCGAAATGCGGCCGCCGTGGCCGGGATTCGATCCCGCTACATCGTAGTTAGCAGCCCAACACCATAGCCACAAGGCAATCACGGCGGGTAATTTCCATATAATTTGCACCTTAAAAATCAACGTAATTCCGGGGTTTGACGTGTCAAAACTACGATCTGATAATGAAGCACGCTACGATCAACTATACAATCTAATTATTGGGGGACTCCGGAATAATTTCGAACAAATGGGGTTCCTTAACAAGCACCCAATGCGCGGTACAGGGCCGGCTTTGTATATTGCCTCAATTGAAATGCGGCCGCCGCAGCCATGACTTGATCGCGCGACCTGGTGCTTAGCAGCGAAGCGCCAAAGCCACAAAGCAACCATGGCGGGTCAGTCACTTGTACTTTATTTTTACCGTGAAATTATTAGAATTTTTGGTGCAGCTTACACGCGCTTACACACGCTACATACGAGCGCTTTGCGTTGCCGCGAATACGATACCCGGCGATTGGTGTAATCACGCGGGCCCGGCAGGTTACTTTGCCGACTGTGGTCCGAGCAGCGAAGCTGCGGGCCAAACACGCACGCACGCCTAGTGTGAGTCATTCCATGTTAATATTGCTGAGTTTAACTAGTCTTTTCGCACACGGAGGGGTCCGCACGTGGAATCTGTACTCCGCTACTACGGCCTTCAGTCTATCCGGTGCGTTTGACTTCATGCTCCACAGCCGGTAATGTCTACGAGCACGCGTGCACCCGATTGCACATATTGTGGCAGTGCCCATATTGACGGCGGGCTTGCTACGACGGTTTGTGAACAACCACTCTACCTGTCGAACTGCTTTGACAGCTATAGGCCTAGCCAGTGCCCGTTTCGTCGAGAGTCGAAAACCAAACTAGCGGTTTCATGCCCGCCGAGATGCCGGCAGCATTGCTCATGGTCGTCGTATTTGAGGCTGCGCGTGTTTAATATTATTCGTTTGATACATTGATACTATTGAATAATATTATTCTAACGCTACGGGTAGGTGGCGGTGTCACAGTGAAGCCCGATTAATGCACAAACCTGACAAATAGGTCGGCGTCATTTTGATATTTTTCGATTTCGTGAAAGCAGTACCACAACTCATTGAAATGAACATGGTCTGCCGAGTTTTATATTTCGTTCGTTATGTGGAGGTATGAACGTAATATATCTAGGGGGGCATATTTTATATAAAAAGAGCATACACTGAGAGGTGAAACTATTTTATTTTGTTTGTGTCATTTAGATAAAAGCAGCGGGATTGAATATATACGAACCCGCCATGGAAAGGGGTCAATATTTCTAAATAACAAGTAATTTGGTACACATTGACGCTGCATGCAAGCTCTTGTTAGTGCAATTGTGCTTGGCTCATGGCAATAAAGGAGCTGCTTTTCTCGAGGAGCTACTGAAGTGACACAAGTGCTTGAGACTTCCTGAAGCTCTGCGCATTGGGGATGAGTTGCAACTAAAACTAACTTTGAAGGCCTCAGTGACGTTGCCGGTCATATGATTATTTGCTTTCGCTCTTCTAAATGTCGGCAGCACCTCCAGACAAAAACAAATTTAAATTATATGATAAATTGTGTGTTTAACTTTCTGAACCTACACATCGTGTAGGTTCAGGACGTTAACGGCGTGGCTGTCAGGGTGTCGAACTGAAAAAAAAAAAAGCTGCCACGCTTCAGGTTCGCGTTCAACGAGCTCGAATTTCGTTCTGATTCAGTTGAGGTTCGGGTAAATCAAAATGTATAGCGCTGTGCCACCCAGTTCACAAGACTGAAACGGTTCGCAAACCGGTTCATCGCAGTTCATTTTATATCACACCATGGCGATATGCTACATAGCACTACCCAGTTGTCCACATAACCCATGTGCAAGTTTCATCAAGAGTAGGCAGAAATTTAGAAATAAATAATACAGATACGGGAGTATCATTACATACATATTAAAACAGATGTAATTAGTTAAAATTACTGCGTCAGCCTAACGTCTGCGTAGCTTCCACACTCCTTACTTGGAGAGCTGCAGAGTAAGTTATTTCATTTTGCTTCAAGTTTTTATTGCAGGACTGGTGGTGATCAAACTGCGGCATGTGAACTATGGTGTCGAAGACAGCGCCAATTCACATTGAGATACACAAATTAGTACTTCAGTCTTCGATTTTGCAACAAAGAAAAAAGCCAGCATTTGACATTTCACTTTGCGTGCTGTTTTTATTGCGATAGCAATTATATGGACACTCAAAGAGGATTTCTGCAATCGGCATCGCCGTCATCGTGAGGTTCCGTATGACGTCAACGGTGATGAAATGGTCGCCGCGTGCCGGACGCTGTATGTGCGATTGAAACGGAGCGAGGGACCCGTGCTTTCACGGGGAGCGAACGCTCGGCGGAGAACAAACTCGCGTTCTGCGCCGTGCTCCCTGAAGGGCTCCATAATTAAGCGTCTCTTTACTCCTTTAAAATCACCATGTATATAGGGCAAACATGACTTCCGTCGCACGGAAGACCGTGGGGGGACGGGAGGGAGCGAGGGGAGGCGACGTTTAGCTGCGGCACCAAATGCATATTTATATAAAAACGTTGCGAGGCGAGAAGGTTGTAAAGAATTCTGAAGCTGCTCAACGAGTTTCCCGTTCTGACCTCGTCGAAAACCCCCGAACCGCCCCCAGAGGCCCTGGCAATATACTCACCCTCGCCGTGCGTGTTCGGTGCGAACGCGGGCAAAACGACGACGGCGTCGACAACAGTTCTGCGCATTGCTGCGTGCTGCTGCATGTCCAAGTTTATACAGCTGATAAAACTACTATCCTTACACCGCATAGCTCGCAAGTAACTTGCTATCACCATTGATGCTTCGCCTTTCGGGCGAAACTGCGACATTTTTTTTAGAGAAGTAGGTGAGGACATTGATGCTTCTGAACTATGAACAAGGGTAGTTTATGCTGAACCATACGTCAAACTTTCTTGCACATCTGCACGTGGCGGGTAATCTTGCGCTGGGTAAGGGCGCACAAAGAAGTCAACAGGCTGCAAATTGTGCTCCGCGAGAAGTTTCTACAACTTACGAGCGTTGTACTCTCCTTTGCTAAGCACCAAATGTGTGTTGAACTAAAGCACGTAAGAAACACACATTTCGCATTAAATTTGCAGCGGCGATTACTGCTCTCTGAAAAGTTGAAGACAATCATTAGCGACGGCTCTACTATCATTACAATAAGTCATGCACCTGAATTCGTTGACATCCCTCCACAATCACATGGTCGTTTCCGTTCACCGTGTTTATCTAATATATCTAGTTTAAGTAACAATTTGACCTAACGGCCGACTCGGGAGTGTCGCCACAAATGTTGATTTCACGAAGCCCCTGAAAACACTTTTCGGCCGTGGAACAAACCTGGCACGGTCAACTTCAGAAGGGCAAGCGTCTCAAGGTAGTCGTACTTACCCCCACATACCCGTCGTCTATCCCCATACTCGCACACGACGCAACTACTGAGTTGTGGAAATCTGCTAGTAGGGCGCGCCCATTAAAGTACTAGTGATCCGAACAATCCTACAAACTATTAGGTGCCCATCATTGCCTTATATCCTTGAATTCTATCGTGCCGAACTGCTAACAGTTACTATTTTTTTCGTTTAAGGCACGTTCCAAAAATTTGTTCGGATTCGGGTTCTGTTCCGACCTAAATTGCGGTTCGGGTACGGTTATTGGTTCGGGTTTGGTTCGACACTCTGGTTTTCAGAGACGTTGTAGTGGTGGAAGGTTCCAGACTATTCTGGCAACCTGGTCTTTTTTATTGACACCCGTCCCCAGAGGTCGCATTTCAGCATTTTATTAAGGGACATCTTTTTTCACATACTACTCTGCAATAAAAATATGGATAGAAGGTAAATAAAATATTTACGACAAGCGAAACCAAGGCGCACGACAGTTGTTGCATTTCACTAACATCGGAATGCGGCCGCAGCGACCGGGAATATAAACAGTGCGCTCCTGCTCAGCAACGCAAGGTTTTCTTTGACACATTATTCCATTAATTTTGATTACATATATCTGCCAACTCGTTATACTTGAGTGAAATGGAGAATCAGAATATATAACCTTACAAGAGACTCCCAACCTGATCTCGGTTTAATACCACACACTTTATCTTCATTGAGGTGATAACAACTGCGACACAAAGGCTTTTTTAGAGAATACACAATTGGTACCCACCCAGTGTCTCAAATGTTAGGTGCGTGGTTATAATCAAACTAGTCGACCGTAGCTGCTACTTTAACAAAATAGTACTCACAGAACTTGATGCATCGTCACCAATCAAATGTAATCTTTACGTTTTATGAACTAGAAAAAAAGCAGCAGAAAGGGAAGTTGTGTGCCTGCATTTTCACGACGTGCGTTCCAGATGTGTAGAAATGTTAGATGATTAGATACTTGAATGTTTTCTTATGGACAATTATTACCACAGAAGCACTCATATGAAAATTATACAATAGACAAATTGGAAAGGTAATTATACAAAGTAAAACAGGTAACATTGTAAAGAAAGCAGTCATGCGAGTGGTCCCAATGGAAGATTGGAAGTGCGTCATCCAAGGAACTCAATAACGATTTCGACAAATGAAAGAAGAAAGGAAGTTGACACGGCTAATTTTACAGGGCAATTGATTCCGGCCGATTTCAGAGAGAAATCTGAAACTGAACATCCGAAGAACGTCTTTAGTAGATGCCCATCCATGAGCTACGTGACTGTCTGCTCGCAACTTGACAATGTCGTTGCCTCGGATACTCGCCCGATAATGAGGCACAAACAGTTACGACACTCATGGATAGGTGTCCTCGGTGGACATGACAGTGACTCTCAGCGGCTGTTTGGCCTTAAATTTCTGTGTGGGTGAGGATGAAATCATTTTCGATCTAAAAATGAGCAGCGTCATCTTTGTTTATTTCTGGAAACAGCTATGAGCTTCTCTAATGGCGCGGGTCAAGTTTTGCATTGGGAACAATTGCGTGGCTCTTTTGTTAAGAAACTTGAATAATGCAGTTTACATATACTAACTTGTATGAATTACTACACCGTCTCATTTTCAGATTTGTGGCATCTGCGATAATATTTTTAAAATAAAATAATTTCGATATTCCAGCCTCCCCAATATGAAGGCATTTCGAAAGCATTCGCGAAAAACCCGCTGTGTGTAGAATGCACGCTACACGTTGATAAAAAATTTTATTAATTGAGAAGTGCATAAAGAGCATTACCTTATACATAATAGTATAAATACTCGTTCTTTCATATATCCTCGAGGCTGCGCCATATATTGTATAACGTTAGTAAATTGAATCATTATAGCGTACGTGCTTCGCTGATATATGTCGTTGGAGACTCTGAGACGTCGTAGAAGTGGGTGGCGCAGCACATGCTGCAGCGTCTGCGACTTAGATGAGGCGTAGTCTTCTGTCGATCATTTTCAAATCAGCTATAGGAATGCTGACCAGTCTTGTTCGTAAATCTACTAAACATGAGAAATCGTGTCCAAAGTAATGAATAAATAAGAATACGAATAATAATACACGACGGGAGACCTTCGGCAAACAGAGTATGCTCTTTGCAGAAGGTATCGGTAACAGTGCAGAAGGTAACACAAACAGTAATATTCGTAGAACGTATGTTACTTTTTATGTAATGACTTGGAATGAGGAGATCTGATTTCTGGAATTATCCGCAGTTGAGAACTCACAATTACACGTAAAATGTGCGTGCAAAACATAAACGTCTGCTTTTTGTAGTAACTTACCATCCCAGCTAACCATGATCAGTGTCTTTCTTTTCTTTTCAGGCGATGAACTCTTGTTCAGCGCTGGTATACGAGGAGCCATCGGGCAACGCTGTTCACATTCTAGGAATAGATTGCCTTCACTAAATTCGATGTTTATTTCTCTTGGGCAAGCTATTCCCACGCAAATAAATATTTGAAATGTCTCAAATGATGTTGAAACTCAAGATTAAGCATTATCCTCGCAAAACTGAGTAATTCGTAATGTGGGTGAGGTACGTTGTGTCCAGAAACGTGTACAAAGGTCAATATTTAAGAAAAACGTTCTTTCCAGCAGTTACACCTAATCAGAACCTAATCACCGAAGGAGTGCAGCCGCTGAAATAGCTTATATTTGACCATGTAATAGCTCAATAAAAAAACTGTGGCAGAAACAATCGAAGGTGATCATGAATGTCACCAATAGCTCTCTTGTGTAACCAGCTGCTTGTCTTCAATTCATCCGTGAATCCCACAAACCTACTGTACAAATCAGCAGTAACACAAAGTGGCAGTCTCGCTGTCAACCACATTATGAAATCCCACAATGCAATGCCAAGACATAGCATATCTTGTAGTCACAGCATTGCCGTTGATACTCCGTAGCAATTACCACTATCCCAAGTGTCCTGGCTGCAACTTCGTTGCAATGGCTATACATGAAGTGGCCGCGCTCGGCAGCGGAGGTGTCTCTTGCGAATGGGGTGCTCCAATTTGGCCTCCGTACTCTTCACCTTTCACTCCCCTAACGCGCGACGTCGCCCACGAGCGCGCCAACCAACCAATTACAGCAATATCACACACACCACTATCACATACACAGTGCCGAAGTTGCCAGCTCGGGCAGACACCAAGGGGTGGATACTATGTGGCTTATTACCGCTTGGCAAGACAGCTGCAATAACATACATTGTGGCGAAAGTTGATTCTCCTGTCGATTTTATTGCTATTAGCATTGTTCGGCAACTTTACCCAGCTTGCTGTATGTCTATTTTCACACCCAAGTCTTTCCCGCCAACTTGAGACTACAGGTATTTTACGAGTATGTTCAAATGGGTGGGAGCACTGGGCTGCTGCGCTGGTAGAACCGGGTTCAAAACCAGCTGTCGAACCAACTTGGGCCACTGGGTATGTAACTCTGGGTATGTGGTGCGATTCAGTGTGCCTTTCACACAACTTGAGTCACTAGGAATATGCCGGTGGATATGAGCTGCCATGGGTATGTGCTGCGTAGAAAAACTCGGAAACCACAATCGCCGATCTATGATGCGCTAGCTTTCTGCTTTTATTACGGCCTTCATATCACCCCACAAAGCGGGAAGTTTAATACGTATCTAAAGCCACACCAAACTCTACTTCTACGGCAAAACAGCACTCCAACCCTTCTCTGCTATATTTATTTTACCTTCTGTTTTTGTTTTCGTGTGCAGAAAATTTTAACGTAATCTGAAAATTTTGTCATGTGGGCATTTGTGCGTATCGAAAATGTACACCCGGTGACTGATGGCTGTCGTAGTGTTTTGAGAAGACTGAACGCGGCGTTGCTTAAAGAAGCCTGCTACAACATATGGCGTATTCTGCGTGCTTCCTTCCAGTTCCCCTGATTTTCTCTGTTCGCTGTTTGTTTTAAGAGAAACTGACTTGGAGGTATTACGTTTACCAATCAAAGCTCGCCTCTCCCCTAAACAATATTGCCTAATAAAAGATTTCCAACATCGTACATCTTCAAATTTCGTACATATTAGTATAATGAAGGAAGTATAACTATGATTATCAATACTGCGTATTCAGGTGCCAACATGTACGCCGCATTAAAACCGAGTATTTAAAGGGATACGGACACAAAAGTGGCTGGCTGGTTTTTCCAAGGAACAAAAGTTGAACTGTTGAAAATGACGAATACAACAAGCTGCTTTAGAAAAAAAGAACGAGAAACATATTTTTTGCGATTTTCTGTTGCACCTTGCCTCCAAGCGGCCGCCGGCAGAAGCTGAAATTTGACGTCATAACACCCACCAAGGTCGGCCACAGCCGTCGCAGTGTTTCCGGGCATGTCGGTCCCTTGGAGCGTTTGTTTAACCCCTTTCGGCGATCTACGCACGTGGTCCGTCCGAAGCATCATCCCCGTCGGCAATCCACGCAGGTGGTGCGTCTTACATGCGCCTTCCCGCGGTCGCCGCTCGGTATTGACGCGTTTGTCGCGATGGAAGGAAGTGCCCAGACATTGCTGTTATAACAGCATCGTCGGTCGTGACACGCCGTCGCACACATTCCTCAGAGACGAAAAGGTGCGTAAACTTTGGATACCTGCCTGTCAGCCATCACGCCCCACCTGGAGACCTCTAAAAAATGACTTCATTTGCGTGGACAACTTCGTCGACGATGATTATGTGACCAGCCCGACTGTGCTGAAAAGCCACGGCATGCCGCTCAAAAGGCAGCGCCTAAAGCCTGACGCTGTACCATTGGTCTTCTCACGAAAACGCAAGGCAAAAATGATCAGCGGCGCGTCTGAAAAGAGGAGGCGAAAAGATGGTCGGTACTGTTTTCGTTCACTTGCAGCCTTTCTGAGCAGTGTGAGGGCGAGGCTGGGGCGAGATGCCCGAGGCTGGGCACGAAGACAGTAATGTCTTTAAAAATGTTGGCAAAGCATAGTTAAACAATACAAGGCTAGCGAGGGCGAGCACGACTCACGAGATCAGACACATACACAGCTCTGCTTCTCCACAAGCTAAAAGTAGAAAAAAAACTGAGCAGAACGCCAGAGATGTGCTGCCATCTGTCGGTCGGCTGGCGAAGTGGACGTGAGAGTCTCGGAGGTACTGATACCTGACAGCAGTTGCTGACGCCAACGGCATAAACTACTATTCAGTCATCCACGCAGTGCTGAAGTACCCCGCAGCTGCCTCGCCTGCGTGCGCTCTTGAAAAAGCAAGTTTACAGAGGAAATGAGAATTCTTGCACAAGTGTCTGGTGCAGAGCGAAATCTTCGCGCTACGGTTCGTGAAAACCTGACCGCACTTCCACGGCCTCCTGCTCTTCTTCGTCGCTTGACGCGGAAGGCTCGTTACCGTAAGCGGTTATATTTCTTGTCAAGTTGGAATGGTCCTCGCCTTCAGACGTGTACTCATCGCTGGTAGAGGCACCAGAACTCGAATCCATGCTCGCGATGGCGGCGTCGGCGCTCTTCGAATGACCGCGGCCGACCGGCTGGCTATCTGACGAGGGTGTCGTGACGACACGCCTTCCAACTCCGTGGGTCGGGCGGCGAGGCGCGCGCTCACAAAAACGCCAAAAATAAAGCCATCGGCTCAAAAACGAGCTAAGTGACTACTTCTTTTCGGTGTAATCACACACTGAGGGTTCATTTTGAGCATTTTCGTAAAATTTTCAGATTCTGCGTCCGTATCCCTTTAAAGCTACGGACACCTGTTGTGTTCCAGACTGATTGAGTTTCCATGCTTTTCAAGCATGATAAATAAACATAATAGAAAAGGAAGCACCTCCTGGTCATCTATAATTTTTCGAAAGTAACAATTCGTTCATTATCCCTATGATAACTGTACAAGACAACGTTTTCGCCTATTGTTTGCCCTTTGTTGCGTGAAATTACAAAAGCAACGTTGCAAGAATTTTACTAATAAGCTTTCAGTTCAATCATTCTATTGCATTATAGATTCCTTAGAGTCGGCATCACAGCTTGTGCTATTTTATGTATTGTTTGTTCGAGTATACACTGTTGAATATGAAGGAGGTTAATAGTAGATTTAGCTGTTTACCAGTATATAGCGATGTGTGCATTGCTCCAATGGGTAATGCAACAAGTGTTTAACTAAATGTAAATAAATATTTAGACAAGATCGTCAAGAAATCAGAGACTAGACTTATACACAAATATGTGCTTTCGTTATTGTAGGCAATCTAATACAAACTGTAATTAGGTCTGATAACAAACTTGAAGGCTACAGATGCAGAAAATGGAGGTTTGAGCAAACATTAAATTCGCAGAGATAAGGGAAGGATGAATATTCGTGCATTTGAGCTCCATAATTCTATCACCTATAATTCCTTATCAAATCCATTGTCGTGTTTCGTCATCAAAATAAAAGGCACAGCAAGTGCCAGCAAGGATATCTTTCACTTTGTAAAAAATGGGTACCGCCACGCCACGTGTTCACTGAATAGATTTGCTAATTATTCTTAGCCTTCTGTGCGACAGTATTTATACTGTTTGGGCATTTCTTGGGCTAACAAACACGCGAATGCGGATATTTACCTAAAAACTATGGTTGATCCGTCTTTCATATGAATCGGTAAAACACGGAAGTGAAACGTGTCTTCACAGAAGCTGTTGCATAATATGCTTCGTGAACTCAGCGAAAGGCGCGCGATTTGCGGGCCGGCGACTGTGTTGCAGGTTAGCTTGGCGCGCGACGTCCTCTTGGCGAGTGGAGTCCAGCTGCCAAGTCGTTTCGGCGACGGTACGAGCATTTTGGTCCGACTCCGTTGTGTCTTGGACAGCCTGTTGCGACGCGCTAAGCCTCAGGTATGCGAGTGGCAGAGTCTGCAGCGTGAGCCGCGAATGTGCGAAGGCGTTCTGCTTCATGCTGGCGTGACTCTCGCAGGACCAAGGCGAGATTCACCCGTCGACGCCGTTGCCTTTGTGCGCCACTAAGGGCAGCTGTTTTCTCAGTTGGGGTCATCGCAAACGAAGCAGTAGGCGGCGTGTAATTACTGCTGATGCGTGTTGAAACTGCACTCCGTAGTCGACGAGGCGCCACAGGCTAATCCGACGTAATGCTTTAATCCGACGCGAAGGGCAAACCATGTGCTGGAAGTGTCAACACTAAGCGATACCGCGTTGGAGCCTCCGCTGCGATGCGACTACCGAAGCGCTCCTTTCTGCGCTCGTTAGTTTCACGGTGCAGTACTTCGCTTCGCCGCTCCTAGATTTTAATCGTTGGCGCCGAACTTCACATCCGTCACATACGTTACAGGAAGTTCATCGTTGACCCCGTCATAAAAAGACTTTCATGGTAAAAAAGCGAGATACACTGCACACAAAACAAACGTAGACAATGAATTAAGGGGGAAAATACGGTAACGAGCTTTCTTGAATATCACAAATCGGATAAAAAACCTCATTGGCTCCATGTCCGCTTCAGCGTCAACCACCAAAATATTTTCGTTATTTCTGCTAAATGTTACAAGCGTACACGCAGGTATCTGCGGAAAAAAATACGCGATCAGGTTTATGCAAAAGAAACGCTTCCGGTCTGCCTTCGACTGGCCCGCTGAAGGTCTGCTGTAGATTTTGATGGCCCTTTGGCAGCTTGCCGCACCAGCATTAGGCACATGAACTACAGTAAATGCCCTATTTATCGCGCATAGCGCGTGTCCTAGCAGTACCCCATTATAACACTCAAAGAAAAAGTGCGTATGTATACCGCTACGTTACACCTGCACACAACTACACTCAGATTTTACAATATCTGATTCGGGGCTGCGCAGCTCTTTCACGTGGTATTAAAATAGCGGCCAATACGCTAATCAGCTTCAATAGAAATGAGAAATCTGACTAACGCATGGGGTTTTTTTTTCGTGCCGCTTTAGCATCGCTAACACTCGCAGCTACGACAAAGACGAGCTATTCAGTCACAACACGCCGGCCGCGCTGGCAGATACAGAGGCCACAGCGCATGCATGACTGCAGTTACGTTTAGGTAGAGCACGACGTCTGTCGCGCTCGCCAGGAGTTTAGAAACATACCGAATGTACACGGCAACGGATGAACGAAGTTCTTATTCGCAAACCGATTAACTTTAGAACGGGATGGAATTATAAGAATAATACCCTCCAAGGCAACAGTAAATACAATTCTTTGATCTCTACTTTATGATAGCACAGATTAGTGATAGAATCCAATGACGGCAGAGCTTATCTCACGATGAGTGTCGGCGGTAATACGATTAGCACCGAAGCAATGTAGCGCTACCGGATAGCTGAAGTCAAGTTCACATAAGACCTATAGTGCTTATTCTGAGACTCCGGGTGCTTCGGCTATATGCGACATGGACCAGTATCACCCCACTTCACTTTTGCACTCGCTTGCCAAGGTCGCTCATGAGCATGGCGGCATGAATACGACAGCATGAAACCAGCGCAATGACGACGATGCAATGACAGAGATGGAAGTACGTCGATGGAACCACACCGCGGTATGATGACCATGGCATGACGACAATGAGATGACGATTCTTACATGATGATGATGATATAGCGACGATAGCGGGACGACGACGTGAGGACAATGGTATAACGATGGCTTGACGGTGACGTTAGGACAAAAACCGAATGACGGAGCTTAAATGACGATGGCACGAGCACGACGGCATGACGACGACGCGAGGAGGACGATGGCAAAAAACAACAGCGGGATAACCACGATTGAATGACGATAACATGATTACGATAGATTGACGCAGAAGGAATGACGTCGAAGACCAAGGTATTAGGGCGATGACGACGCCATTACGACAATGGGATAACGGTACTGAAGTGATGTCAATGGTATGATGACTACTGTGCGACGCCGATCGCTGATAATGAGTGCATAAACAACGATAGATGTAGAAGTCAGATTGACGACGATAGAACGACTGGGAAGGCATCAAGGTGACGGTAGGACAATAAATACATGACAGGGACTCCATGACAATGACGCTATGACAGCGATGGTATTACAAATACGATATGAAAATGTAATGACCAGATGGTATGATAAATATGGCATGACGAAGACTGTATCATGAAACCTGTATGACTGAGTTTACGTGGCGACGATGGCATGACGAAAGTAGGATGGTGAAGCTAAAGTAACACACGATGTCATTATCCCGATGGCACGACAACTGTATAATTATCACGATTGAATGACGAAGATGGATTTACATCCAAGGAACAACGAGGGAGCACGATGACAACGGAATGACGTTGCTGAAGTGATGACTATCGCATCTGCAGTGCGCTGGGGCACGCATGCGCACCAGCAGTGGGCGCAAGCGGTCAGCATGCCGCTGTCGGATGTACGATAACACACCCCCTCTCGTGAGGACCGAATGTGTATAAATATCGACGCTCAATAAAAACGCTGGTTCACTGTTCACTGGCTGTGTCGACGCTTCGCTTCGGCAAGCTCAGGACGATACATCGTGTCAGTAGTGGTGACACCTGCTCCTCACGAATTCCACTAGTGCTCAGCCACTCATGGACGTCCTGGACCCCCTTTCAGCCGTCATGGAAAGCATCGTTCATCCGGAACCCTTGAACCCACCCAGAGACACCGGCGAAAACTGGAAGCTGTTTGAACAAAGGTTTGAACTCTTGGAGGCAACGTCGCCTGACAAAGGTCGGAAGCGGCGAAAACTGCATTCCTTCTAAGCGTAACAGGCGAAGATGCGATAGAGATCTACAACAATTTCTCGTTCTGTGAGAAGGATAGCAAACATGGTTACAAATTGGTCGTCGCCAAATTGCAGGGGTACTGCGGCGAGCGGGAACACGAAGTTCACGAAAGATACGTGTTTCGTACACGCGCGCAACGGGAGGCTTAACCGTTCGAACTGTTTCTACGAGAAGTCAAGAAACAGGCCAGGGTCTGTAATTTCGGTACCCTAAGCGATGACATAGTTCGGGACCAAATCGCTTTCGGAACGAAATCTCCGAAGCTGTAGGAAAAAAAAATACTCAGAGAAAAAAAGTCACAGGTTTATACTCGAAAGGGACAACAGCGCGAAAAAACACAAGAAGACAAGAAGGGGGACACAGACCAGCGCTGACTAGCCGTACCGACTAGCCCAACTAGCCCAAACCTCTACGGTCACAGGTTTACTCAGCACACGCCGCACAGTCACAGCGTAAGCTGGTGGAGCGTCTCAAGAGTAGCTCCAATTTCGGCACCACGCACACCAGGGTCTTCGCGACGTCTTTGCGCCTCGTTTTGAGGAGAACGGTTGGAATTGTTCGCCTGGCGTCAACGGCGAGCAGTGGCGCACCGACGGGGGCGGGAGTTTCGGGGGCTGTAACCCCCCCCCCCCCCCTGAGGCCGACTTAACCCCCCTCTTTTGTGTAACCCCTTTTTTTTTCCTTGCGCATTTGAGTACTGCAACTAAGATGTACGACGCGCAATCGTCTGCACACTCACAAAAAGCGCATTTTTTGACAATTTCCTGTGAAGAAATTGAAATTAGTGCTATTTAGACGGTATTGGCAAACTGTCAACCCCCCCCCCCCCCTCCCCTGGCAGAGATCCTGGGTACGCTCCTGACGGCGAGCTCCGGCTTGTAATGCTCTATGCACGGCAGTCTGCTGTGCTCGATGATGCCTGGTTGTAGCCGCGCACGAGCTCTACGATTCGCTTCTTCAGCAGCGGTTCGTACCTTGCGAGGATACGCCATAACATGTACTGAAGAGGCATCCAGAATACGTGGCGCACATCTCACATCGGAATCGCGTAGATTGCGTGCCTCGTCTGAATCGCGTCTCGTCTTGTGCGCCTGCGCACGCTGCGTTTGCAGGCGCCTTAACTAGATGGCGCCACTATACTGGCGGAGGCTGGGGATCGCGTTTTTTTTTTATTTCGCGCCTCGTCTGAATGGCATCTCGTAGTCTGCGCCTGCGCACGCTACGTTTGGAGGCGCCTTAACTAGATGGCGCCACCATAGTGGCGGAAGCTCTGATCGTCTGCGCGTCCATTTATAGAGCATTTTTCCGGTGCCCGATATCAAGCGCTTGCGTGGCTCAATGGCAGAGCATCTGGCTCCCACGCAGCGGGCGCGAATGCGATCCCGGCGGGAACCGGGTACTTTTTCGCATTTCTAGCGGTAGCGGTTACGGTCGCCGGACGCCGTCGGCAGAGGCGACGGCGGACACCATCGCCAACCGTAACGGCTAATGAAATGAGCCCATAAAAGCTTACGCTGTAAAAGTTATCCCTGGAAAGTGCAGTCGCCCTATGCAAAGCAGACGAAACCACAGCTCGCCGAAACGAGATATGGTCTAGGACAAAGGAAGCACTTGAATTCGACTCAGTAACAGCGAACAGATGGGCGGCACGTCAGCCCGCAAGGTGTACCCGTTGCGACCAAATGCATACGCCTTGGCACTTCCCGGCATACAGCAAGACTTGTCGTTAGTGCAACAGGCCAAATCATTTGTCTTGTGTTGCAGAGAGAGAGAGCTAATATTGGCAAAGTGCAGCAAGGAGACGAAGACTTCAGCGTTTTGGACGTAGCCCAAAACAGTGTTCCGACCAGGCGGGACTGGCTTGTGAAAGCCACAGTAAGTGGAAGGAACTTTAGTTACAAGTTTGACACCGTATTCCAAGCGAGCCTCGTGCCTCTATCAGTTTATCGCAAGTTAAATGTCGGTACGCTTAAACGGCCCCTAAACCACCCAGGGTTCGAAATTTAGTTGTGGTGTTGCAGTTGTGCACGAGTCTACAACGAACACGTAGCCGCGAGAATTTTTCGAAACGGTGTCGTAATAGCGGAGTTACACGCGTTTGATGATCGAAGCACGGCCCTCGCTCGTTTCGCTCTTTCCTTCGCTACTGTCCTCGTCGGCTGGTCTCTCCTCCTCGCTGAGTGCTCCTTCAAATGTCAGGTGACATTCCTTCTCTCCAACGAGCTTCTCCCACTTCCGGTTAAGGCACGTCCGCGCTAGCGGAAATATACCGACGACGAACTGACCTCCAGTGCCGTAGAACGTCTGCCGCGCGAGAGGTGTCCAAAGAAAGTATACGGCAGTTCGGACGGCGCACCGCCCGCTGCACGATCGACGGGCCAGTCGACGACGCGTGAAGCTGCACGCCCCCGCGAACGGCGACGAAAATATCGGCTGCAGCTTCTAAGCAAAATTATTTCCGCTGGATAAAGCCGATGCTTAAATTGACAATTTATGACAAACAATATCCGCTGTCAAACGTTTAACATGAACGAGAGCTCCGATACTTGTCGAACTCAGCTGCAGCGCACGGCCAGCGACGGGAGACGACCGGCTCAGCTGTGCTCGCCTTGCAGCGGACGGCGCTCCTAATGTGCGCGTATTTTTCTTCTTTGTGTACAATTATTGCGACGAGCGACAACAACGATACGAAAGTATTGCGTCTTGTGAGCGTCGGTAATTCATTCCGAAGCGCCGTCCATTTACCTTTGAAGCAACCCGGAAAAAGCCTAGCAACGATACCGGCGCCGTCGAGCGATCGGCGGCGATGAGGCTGTCGCACAAATGGGTCCCGGTCTCATCCTCCCTACGGCAAGAGAGACAGACAGAGAAAGCACTTTAGTTGCACCCGTCAAAGAGTATGGGTGAGCGTATTCGACGCAGCTCCCCCTTTCACCATCTACCTGCCCCCTAGACGCCGGAATCAGTTGGCGTCCGGCGGCGGCCTGGGCATGACAGATGGCTTGTTTTAAATGCGAATGCATTTCTTAGTCGGGGCGTGTCAGGCGTCTGTCGGTGCCCGCGCGCCGGCAAGTGTTATCTCTCCCCTCTCACTCCCTCTCCCATAGCAACAGCTGCGGGCGCGACTGCTTATCCTCGCCCTTACCAACTGGAGGGTGGTGCGGGCGGAGTAGCGGAGAGTGAGTGGAGAGGAGGAGCGCGCTCTGGCGTGTGAGGGCGCTCGCATCGCGGGAACTCGGCGGAGCTCCCGCGTGTGTGGAGAGAGTGTAGGAGAGGGTAGGTGCAGTGCTTCGCCGCTCCTTCTCTCGCCGTTCGCTCTCTCTCCTCCCTGCGCCCCACTCTCCCGTTTGCTCGCTAGCACGTATATATAAATGGAGTGAAGCGCGCGCCTCACTCTCGACCGTTCGCTGGCTGGGCGCCTCTCAAGTATGGTCCCTAGAATATTGGCTAGTCTGCCGTCCGCCGACGGGATTCAGGACTGTTTCCGAATGACGGTGGCGGTGGCGCTGCGAGCAGTCCTCATGCTAGGGCGCGGCGCTCGGCCGCCCGGCTGCATGTGGGCGAAGCGCGCTCGCATTCGGCGTAGTTTAGCCATATTTATTTATTAATGATTTTGTGTCGCATTAAAGCAACATTTGTTACGGCTGTGAGGAGATGTTTTAGCCGCGTAACGTGGCATTCATTCGCGAAGACTTTTTGCTGAGCCGCATCGCAAGCATGCCTGTGGAGTGAGGATACGACTATTCTACCTTGCTCGCTGACTGCCTCAGAGCCAAATGAAAATAAAAAAAAATTGACAACTTTGTTTAGATAACTTTTTTAGCACAAGCAACAATGAAATACTAGAAAGCCCTTTCCTCTGAACGCAAAGCGACTGCTCAGCCTTGAACAGGTTGAGCACTGACTTTATTTATCCATGCTGTACTGCCAACTGCCATTTGGTAGTTATGGCCGGAGTGGTTGAAAGTAAAAAAAAATGAGGTAGAGGTGTGCAATTTGGCATAGTAGAGGGTAAAAAAAAAATCAAACGTCAAGCTCGTTCAAAACCTATACAAGACAAAGAGAAAGCACTTCCAGAGAGTGACCACTTCTTAAGAGTGAGCGAAAACACCAAAAACAAACTATAAAGATAAGCATAAAGAACCTTTAGAAAACAATGTAAACAAATTACAGCACACAACAACCGATGAATTGGCAAGAGGTTCGTGAATAAGACGAAAAATTATTGAAAAAAGACAATTACAAGGCCGCTGAGCTTGCGTCTCATTTGTGATGCAATTGGTGAAATGCTGTTATTAGCATCTTCGCATTTTCAAATGTTTTAGCATTTCTTTCTTTGCTGTCCTTTCATTATTGAGAGACTTTGTGAAAAACCGGTGACGCAGAAGAGTGTAAAACTTCACTATTTCACAAGTGATTTGCTGTCCATCTTTAAGACAGTCTAGTGCAGGAAAATGCACCTGAGAAATAAATGCAGTAAAGTCGAAAATGCTTTTCTCACGCTGTCATTTAAACGGAAAAAAATGTAGTGAAGCTATCTTCAAGGAAAGTAATAATAATTATTAGAAGGCCTGAGGGGTACAGCAAGCCTCCATAGTCAAGCTGCAATGTGAAGGCTGAAGCTTCGCTGTTAGCTATAGCTGTGTTCTTTTCAATTGTCAGCAACATCGCACATTCTTTACAGAGGTCTTCTTTAAAATTTCATTTAATTTCATTTCATTTCCTTAAAGACCCCGTAGTAGGGGTATTACATAAGGGGTGGGGATACAACATATACAAACAAGTGTTACAATGATTTTAATTCGTTACATAAAAAGTTGTTACATCCTGAACGAATTGGGATGAACAGGTGACCGCAGCGACTTGATGAGGAAGGGCATTCCAGTCTTTAGATGCTGGGTAGAAAAACGAAGCTGAAAATGTATTTGTGCGTGAGTTTGGTTGTGCTACCTGCCAACCAAACTCACCACAAAAGGGATGGCCAATGCGTTGTGACCGGCGTGATGGGGGACAATGTATGGTGGATGATTAAGCGTCGAATAGTAGAACCTATGGAAGAGGGAGTGGGTGGCAATGCGGCGACGAAAGGATAGAAGCGATAAGGAAGATTCTTTTTTCAAGTATGAAATGCTGACGTCGTAGAGTATGTAGAATGAATATACCTGGTGGCGCGATATTGAAGTGCCTCAAGGGCTTTGGCGAGATATGCTTGATGCGCATCCAAAATATTCCTTGCCGTGTACCCTGCTACATGACATACGAGCTTGTCATGGCTTCTTGCAGTCACAAAATCCGTGCGGTCTGACAAAATGCTTCTGCGCAGAGCGCAGCATTCCAGTGCACTTTTGGCATCGCCAAACTTTCCTACCTCAATCAATTTGTCCAGTATTGTAATCTAATTTTTTGGTTACACCTTGGGAACAGAAACCAATGCAGTTATATAAGTTCTGGAGCACAGCTTCCTAATTTAGGTGGTTTTCAAGGTTATAAAATGCAAGTGAATTGATTAAAAGTAAAAACTGCGCAGCAGTAGGGTGATCGTTAGTTACAGAAGATTGCCTGACAATGCCAAACAAATTTTCGAATTTGTCCCGGCTCAAACATGCAGTAAGTATGTACTTGAAGCCAATGCTACTGAGGTATGAAAGCAAGTTCAGCGTGCTTTAGATTGTCACTCGGAGGCCCTCAGTGGTACGTACTTGAGCTAAGAAAAGTGCCAACTGTTGCCTTTGCGTGTTATTCCCATTTCGTCAGATATTCGAGGAACTCCTTCACAAACATGTAGTTCGGTGACTGCATGTACAAAACCCGCTTTTGAAATACGAGCAGTCATTATCCCTATCAGTTTGTTCATTATTTTCGCAAAATTCTCTGTTGCTTCAACAGAACCATAAGCTCTTTCTAAATGAGAGCTATAAAGGAAGAGCCCCTTGATTACTTCGTCGTCAAATATATGGAAAGCTGGGGCAAGCCTCATTTTCCCGAAGGAATTGGGATGGATACGGTAATACTTGGCATCACTTTAAGTGAAGCACTATTGTTATCCTTTTTCCACGCTTCTTGAATGGGCCCTACATGGGCGCGACCTTCAGGTATGTTGAAGCCATTAGTGACAAATGCGTTTTTAACATGTTTGACTAGATGGGCAAAATCCAACAAGAAGTGCAAATGACGAGCTCTGCCACCTAAGCACACGCAGCAACGTAAAGGCACATTCCCACTGGCGATCGCGACCAGACGCGCGACTGATCTCGTCGCAAAACGAAGTTGTTTGACGGTCGCATAGGTTGAGAAGCGAGAACTTTCGGCCAGCCGCACTAGAGACGAAGAGAGGGGAAAGGCAGGGAGAACCGTGGTAGCCTGGACAGGTTGCACATGCCATGCACTGCTCGCCGGCGAAGAGCGAGCTTAGCACTGCTCGCAGCGCCCTCGCCTTCTTAAGAAGCGTCCGCCTCTCTCGACGCGCGGCGCGCGGAGGCGACTTTCAAGGGACCAATTCAGGCGATCGAAGTGGTGAGCGAATGTCTGACGGCAACCATCAGGCATTCGCCTTCACCGACTTCTGCCATCGCAAGTCTGACGGCAACCGTCAGACATTCGCCTTCATTGACTTCTGCCATCGCCTTGAGAGGCGCCCAGCCAGCGAACGGTCGAGAGTGAGGCGCGCGCTTCACTCCATTTATATATACGTAGCCGAAACTCACCCTCATCGAAGGGACGCGCCCGTTGACCAGAGACTCGGGGCACGAGGCACACACCAGGTACGACTTGAACGGCGCCAGACGAGGGTTGTCGTCACAGACGGCGATGATGGTGTCGCCGTGCTCGTCGTCGGGGCCTCCTCTTCCAAACTCGTTCCAAAGAACCTGAAAAGTTCAGGAATGGAGTACATGCGGACAAAGTACTCTATGCAGTGTGCCTCCGCCGAGTCCGACAAGTGTCTGACTACCATTCACGGAAGTTGCATTGATCTCGCCTTTACCCGAAACTGTGACGTGCGCATGCTTCTCAAAGACCCTTTGACTGTACACTTTAGCGACCACAAGGCTGTGATTATGGCCGCAGGTACAATGACAACACAAACAGGTGCTGATGAACGTGTAAATAAATGGTTACGGTACAAATCCTCGTCTCGTCATTAATTTACGCCATTACAATTACTACGCCGTGTACTCTCGGCGCAAGAAATGCATTCGCATTTCCTCACGATTCCCTTCGGGGAGGTGGTGGCAATTTTTTTATTGGGCTTGTTCTTCCTGGCTATGAAGGGAGGATTCCGATGACTCTTTGTTCCCATGTAGACCGTTTGCGCTGGGCAAGCCCAGAGCATGTGATTTAGGGTCGCTATGCCTTCACAGTTTGTGCATTTCGAAGAGTGCACCTCAGGATGCCATTTGTGTAGGATATACGGCTTTGGGAAGGTACCCGTCTGCAGTTTTCGTCAGATGACTTCTTCCTTCTTTGTGAGAGATCTATGGGGGGGGGGGGGGGGAGGAAGGGTTCTGCTGCCCATTCTATAGTGTTGTAGAATTTCTCTGTATGTGGTTAAGTTTCGCTTTTTGGACTGGGAGTAGTATGCCTGCAGCATGGGGCCCAGTGTGTAAGTCCTCGGGCGACCTCGTTGGCGATCTCGTTCCCTGTGAGTCCACTATGAGCGGGCGCCCATATTATTCTAATTAGGTCATTGGGTACGTACTCCTTGCCTGCTTGCAGAATTATGGCGGCCTCTTTGGACACCTTACTAGTGTCATAGGCTTTGATTGCAGTTTTAGAATCGCTGATGATTATACACTGCAAGCAAATCTCGCCGTTCGCGAGCAAAACCACCGTCGAACGGCGGCCCGAGAATGACAAACGGCGTGCGGCGAGTTACCGTCGCGTAAAGTAAACGGGCCTTAGACGCGACTCAGCGCTTTTCGGCTACCCGCTGTTGCTGCCGTGCCGGCCCGTGCTCATGCGAAGCGTACCGCTGTGTTGCGCGCACGTCTGGAAAAGCCAACACGGTCGCACTCTCTTCGCGCAGCTAATCAGACCGCTAAGAACGACTGTGTTGGAACGCGAGCGAATTAACACTTGCGTTGCGGGCTGTAATTACCGATTCCCAAGCGCGCACAAGCGAGCAACACGGCGAGGAGGGAGCGCGCGTACCTGCTAGCAGACAAACCGGAAGTGGTAGGTTCTTGTTCGACCACTTGGCATCGTCCCGAACGCTGACATCGCCAGATTCACCCTGCTGACATCGTGATGACCGCTGGGGATACCGGAAAAGCCAGGAGAGGATGACGGCACTGTTTTTTTAAAGCGAAGCTTTGTACCTCTACCAGCCAAGGGTTCTGTCGTGTCCGTCGTTGTAATCAAAAAACGATCCCGGCGAACCGCTAACAATTGCAGGTATAGCAGTATAGCTTACTTGGATTCAGGCATTCAGCGTACCACTAAGCACTCGTTTTCGCAAGAAAAACCGCAAAAACAAGCTTCAAAGTGATGAGCCAACATGATGGATGATAAGGGCTGCAGGCAAACAACGGAAACAGGCTCGGCGCGGTCCGTAAGATTAGATTGCAGCTGTTGCAAAGCTTATGCAGCTGCTTGAAAGAGGGTTGACGTCATTCGAAACCCTTCCAGCCTAGTAACTGCTTCGGCTCATTTTCTAGACTACCCCACTATGGGTAGACCACGGAAAGTAAAGACGGCAGAAGAAGAGCGTGAATATAAGGCTCGGCGGAAAGAACAAAATCGTCTCGCTCAACAGCGTCGTAGGCGAAACCCAGCAGCTCTCGCACAAGATGCCGAACCTATGCGTCATGTCAGGCAGCAGGACCCAGCATATGCCGCTAGAGAAGCGGAACGTGTGCGTCAGGCCAGGCAGCACGACCCAACATACCTCGTCAGAGACGCCGAACGCAAGAGGAGCGCCCGCCGCGAGGACGACGAGAGGCGCGAAGCGGAGAACGCTGCGAAACGGCGCAAGTACCACACTGATCATTTGGCCAAGTGATCAAGTGCGCCGCAGTCACCGTGAGGGTGGCGTAAAAAGCTTCGCTTTCCAACCACCTTCACAGGGTGGATTGGCGGGCAATTTTTCTTTTTTTGTGTGTGTGTGGCACGCCCGCGTCGCGTAGCGCTGCGCGTTTGGCATCGTTGATAGTGACGGCATTCTGAACTCGATGCGCTTGTTTAATTGAAATGTTCAAAAAATATCTGAAGTGGTTTAGGGGCCCTTTAAGTCAAACGGCGCTGTGCTGCGCTCCTACAACGGCGAAACTATCAAGCACTCTGGAACGTTCTCGGCACCCCTCATCATTGGTAACCGGCAGGAAAGTGCACAGTTCTTCGTGGGGAAAAAAACACCAGCCGGCCATTCGGAGGTTGAAAGCAAGCGAATGCTTTGGTTTAATTCAGTGGAAAGTTTACACTCTAGCCACTCTCACCTCCGACGAAACAGACCGGCAGTTCTCTAACCTATTTCAAGCCTCTACGCCCTCATCGAAAATACAAAATTGTGCTTCGCGAAGATGCTATGCCCATCGTCCGCCCAACGCCATGAGTGCCCCTGTCTCCTCAGCAGCCGCGGCGTACAGAATAAGACCGCATGCCCCAAATCAACAACATGGCCTCGTGCGGAAGATGCGCAACCCAACAGACTGGGTAAGCCCATTATTCATCGTGCGCAAGAAAGACGGCAAGCTAAAGGTATATCTTGACCCCAGGAAAATTAACCAAAACACGTGAACACTATCAGATGCCTCATTAAGAGGTCATTGAGGCGGAACTAGCACGCGCGTAATTTTGTCACCTTTAGACGCCAATGCCGGGTTACCTTAAAAATTCGCTGGATGAGGATTCATCTAAAGTGTATGCACACTTTCAACGCCTTTGGCCGTTAGGTGCACAAGAGATTGTATTGTAGGATGACACGATTTCCAGCGACGGTATCAAACCTAGCCCAGAATTATTTGCCAGCATCCACGAGATGCCAAAACCAGAAAACGGGCAGGCAACAAAGGATGCTTGGCACTATCAACTATTTAAGCAAATATCTACGAACCTAGGCGCAGCGGACTTTGCTGTTAAGGTCACTTCTCAAGCATGACGTGCGGTTTGAAAGGACGCAAACCATGAAACAGAGCGCCTGGATATTTGCAAGACCCTGAGCGCCGCTCCGCTGCTAGCGACCGGTAGCCTATGTGTCGAAATCTTTAACGGAGACAGAACAGCGCTATTGTGGCATTGAAAGTGAAGCTTTGGCGCTTGTTTTTTGTTGTGAACGATTTCATCTATTCGTGTACGGCCGCCCTGTGATACTTGAAAGCGATCATCGAACTCCCATCGACATTGCAAAAAAAAAAAAGATATCTGACATGCCTGTACGAGTGCAGCGTTTCTTTCTCAGGCTTTTGACGTAAGATTACACAATCGTGTTCATCCCCGGCAAACAGATGGCGCTATTCCACATGTTGTCAAGGGCACCCGCTCCTGGAGACGGCACTGTCACGAACACCACCGACGTAGCAGCCCATCCCGTTAGCATGGTGTCTTCGCACGTCAGCGAAAGAACTGCCCTACGCCTCGCACGTGTGTCCTCATGCGACCCGTATCTCAAGATACTGTTGCAAAAGGTAAAGGACGGATAAGATGGGGAAGGACCACTCGCGTCTGTGTCCTCCGAGCTTTCAGTCGTGAACGGATTATTTCTCAAGTGGACAAAGGTGGTAATTCCCAAACGAATGCGGGCTGTAATTTTTGCAGATAATTCACGCACAGCACCTTTGTATAGGAAAATGAAAAGGACGAGCACGACAGCTGTTTTTCTGGGCAAACATCAACTCAGACATTAAAGCGCTAATACAAAAGTGTGCTGTTTCCAGAAGGCATACCTACAAACAGCCAGCTGAGCCAATAATTCTTCGATAAACCACTTCACAGGCTTCGTTGCGCGTTGGAGTGGACATCGTTTAATACGGCAGCAATTACTACCTGTTTGCTCACGATTCCATGTCTAACTTTGGAGAAGTCGACTATCTGGGGGACCTGTCAACCAACTGCGTGACTGAGGGTCTCGGAGCGATGTTCCCATGATATGGCACCCCAACGGAATTGTGCACAGACAATGGTCCCCAATTTTCCAGTCAAGAGTTTGCCCGTTTCGCTAAGCTGTACCACTTTCAGCACGTGACTTCCAGTCCCCGGTCCCGTGCTCAAACGGACTAGCAGAAAAAGGCGCGCAAGGGTTGAAAAGGGCACTGAAAAAGTCGACGGAATGAAATATAGAATTTTTAGTTGCTTTGCTTAGTTAAAGAGCCAGCCCCTTGGAAGACGGGTGGTCCCCTGGCGAACTGTTGCAAGGAGGTCGTTGGCGCACCTATACCTGACTTCAGACAGGAGCCAGTGGTTACTATAACGAAGTACAAGCAAAGAAATCGGAGCCATCATACCTTGCACATCCACCCCCCTTCAACCTAATGACGTCGTACGAGTCAAGGCAATGTCGTGGTTAGACAAAGCCAAGGTAATGGCACCAGCTGCACCAAGTTCCTTCTGTGTCCGCACAGAGAGCCAGAAGACATTACGCCGAAACCGCGAACGCTTGATAGCCACGAAAAAAATGTGCGTAGCTTGCGCTGGAGGCGCAATGCTAAAGAGACGGTGGAGCTGATGGGCACCTTGCTAGCCCTGGCCTTTGGGCTAGTCTAAGCACTACCAAGTCATCCCGAGCATTTTCTGGAATTTATTCAACATTGATCCATTGTCGATTTGCTATTGATTGGCTATCAATTGGCAATCGCAAGGTATTCGCCACATATTTGGACTAAGCATTAAAGCACCATCACGTCATCGTCAGCATTTCCCGGAATTTATTGATTACTTGTCGATTATCGATTTGCTTTTGATTGGCTATCGATGGGCTATCTCAATGTATTGGCCACGTATTTGGGCTAGCCTAAGCACTACCAGGTCATCCCTAACATTTTCCAGACTTTACTGATTATTGATCAATTTTCGATTAGCTTTTCATTGGCTATCGATGACTGTCTAAGCTTAAGTAGTCCCAACCATGCTTAATTAGACTTAACCAGGCTCAGCTTCGCTAATTCACAGGGGTATGTGCTATTGCGCTTCGACCCTTTCAGCACTGGCGCCAGGATCGGCCCACATTTTTCCGACGCGTCACGGACTTGCGGCCGGCTTAAACAGCCCCGCTGTTAAAAAAGCTTCATTCTCGATCTGCCAGCAAGTGAGTCAGACGACTAACAAGCTGCCCGCTGTACGAAAGCACCACTACTCCGCCGCCGGCGTCTCCATTGTGCGTGGGAACAGCGAGACCACAGAGACCACATCTAACGCCACCTAAGAGATCGCAGGGACTATCCAGGCTACCGGAACGTCTGGCCTATGATGCCAGTTTTGAGCAAGTTGGCTATAGACGCTCAAACGACCAAGACTTGGCATGTTTATTGTAAATCTGCATGCGTTCGCGCACGCATGTGCACCAGTAGTATACGCTCAAGCCATCAACATGCCGCTGTCAGATGTACGATAACAAGACCCCCTCTTATGGACTGTCTGTTACTACTACGTGATATTACACACATAGTTCTCAATATATACGCAGGGTGTTTTTTAACGTCTCGTACGGAGACAGCTGAGTCGAAATGTCGCCCTAGCGGAAACGCATTACTGCTGGTGGGTAACAGATTGGAGCTCCTAGCCTCCAACCTGAAGAATAAATAGGTGGTTGTTATGACTTCATTTTCGAGTTTCTTTAAGGATATCGTTAAAGCGTGGCTTCACTATGCGGTATCACTCACCAGAATGCTTATCAGTATAATATATCTGAACAGCGTGGAAGTTGGTATCGATTGTACTCAGTGTGGCGCGTCAAAAGGCTCTGAGGATTCAGGAAGAAGGAGCAAACAGGCGCCCATTTGTTTTCTATGCTTGTGTCCCTCTTTTCTTTTCTGACTTTCAATGTAACAAGGAACCAACAGCTGTAAAACGCCGAAGACATGAGGACAACGGGATAAAGGCGGTGGCACGACAAAGACTGTATGACAAAAGATGGCATGACAACTAGTTATAAAAGCTGCAATGATCATGATGGAACGGCCGCCACGGCGAACGGCGAAGGTATGACAACGAATGCATGACAACAACGCAATACTCACGATAACATGACAACCGCGGCATAATAACGATTGAGTAATAAAGACATGATTAGGATGGGGTGAACAAGGAATGAGGGTGACGGAATGATGGCGGCTGTACGATGGCCATGTTCATGACGACTATGGGATGGCGTTTCTGAAGTGAGGAAGATGGTAAGTAGACAGCGTAACGGCAAAGCCATGACAAAAGTAGGATGAGAGCGGCTGTATGACGATGATGGCGCGACGCCAACGACATGGCTAGAGTCGCATAAGGACAATGAAACGTCCACAACGTAATGACCACGACGGCATTACGACCAGGAACACTGGTGGCCCAAGCTAGCAGAAAACTTGAGTCACTGGGTTCGTGTAATCGGCTAGATAGACTGAAAGTGTCTGAAGTACGCAGAGAATGGTAATTGCATTAAAAGGATCTTTTCTTTTGAAACACTATCCTTGCTTATAAAAAGTCCTAGTTATAACTTGCTTGAAATCTAAACATTGTGCTTTCCTGGACCTCCTAAATGTCGGATATCGCTGTTTGGTGTAAGGCGTACAGGCTCGCTAATAATATGACAATAGCTACATGTAAGCTTCTGTAAAAAAAGGCGCGAAGAATATTAAAGAAAAGGAAACTGTCAGCATTCTAATGCACTCGAAAGAAGCTACGGGCATTCAAGAAGCATACCTTGTTTAATACTTCATGGTTTGAAAGAACCCCTTCTACTCGAACTACCACACCAATTACCACACGAAGTACCACACGCCACTCTAATTAGGTGATAAGATAGAACACTTTAACGTTTATGTCATCAGTAACCGGAGCAAAGGTGTCTATTGCTGCTCGCATGCAGACAGCGCAGCACTTGACTCGATGTATTGAGGCACTGTTCTTATCGCCCGTCTACCCAAGTGATCAGCACGTGCCTTTGAGCTTCCGCACCTAATCAGTAAAATAAGATAAGAGTACATGGACCCTATTTCGTGTTGGCACGTCGGTGTTTACTCAACAGAATATGGCGGTGCACTTCTAGAAGCGCGTCTCATGATAAAGACATCATAACAGGAAAAGTTTTTTTTCAGTAAACAAGCAATGAAACACTTCCAAGTGCGCCTTTACTTAGAGTGTTACTAATTAGATGGGGAATAATTAACGCATATTTTGTTTCGAACGCACTGCTTATATCTGCGTTTCTGTGTGTTAACATGCGTACGATGCTCTTGCCCCTGTACTTCCAAAGCAATAGCTACGTCACTCAGGGCTCTGTTTAGTAGGCAATGAACAGTCTAGCTGCCTACTGCCTTTATGGATTGTTGCGCATATAGTACAGAATCTGTGGGACTGGAGTATGGGCTGGAAAATAAAACTTTGTCGCCATAATGCGGTGTTAGCAAGTGAATGATCTTGCTTTCCACAACGCTTAGTACGCTACGTAGATACGTTAATTAGACTGATATCTCCCGAGCATACCCGCACTTCATACGCGAGGGTTAGCATTGCAGTAGCGTAACCGGTAAGCCTGGGTTTACAACGAATAAAAAAACTATTGCTCTGCTAGAAGAATTCTTGGACTATATTAGTACGTCAACAGAAAATAATAATGTAGTATTAGCCCTATTTTTAGACCTATCAAAGGCTTTTGATACGGTATTACATGAGATATTGCTCAACAAGGTAAAGAACCTAGGATTCAGAGGTCACTTCTATATATTTTTTCTAAATTATTTTACTAATATTTTACTACAGCAATCTCAAATTAATAAAGGGTGCTGTGCCCCAAGGGAGCGCGCTAGGGCCTATACTCTTTAATATACATGTCTCCGATCTCGGCCTCCAACTACTGAAATCAAAACTTTTTCAGTACGCTGATGACACTGTGAGAGCGCAACAAATGTGTGCCTATAACTCGGAATGTCAACTCTTCCAAAGGGACATATCAGTAATCGTACACTGGTTCGCACACAGTTCAATTTTTATAAATAATCAAAAAAACTAAACTTCTCTGCTTCAGGAATCCACATAAGGCGCTTTCAGTTAACATGAATGTATATTTGCACGCCCCACATTGCAACGCATGTATTTGTCAACCATTACCGTTCGAGCGTGTGGTTAAGTATACAGGAATTTTATTTGATCAGCACCTTACCTGGAATAACCATGTCATACACGTTCGTGGAAAGCTAAGAGCTGTCGCGGCCATGAAGTATAATCTGCGTGGGAAAACGCCTATCAACCTAAGAGTTAGTATATATAAGGCATTAGCAGAATCAGTAATTACATATGGTATAACGTTATATGGTACATGTTCTGACTATAAAAAGCAAGCTATTGATCGCGTAGTTAACAAAAATGTCAATAGCATAACTTATGGAACCGGACTAGAACAATCAGACAGAGGAGAAAAGTATATTATTCTAGGAATATTTCCAGTACAGGAGCTATTTAAATATGTAGTTGTACCATGGTA
The DNA here is from genome assembly GCF_013339745.2 of Dermacentor silvarum. Lineage (NCBI taxonomy): Eukaryota > Metazoa > Arthropoda > Arachnida > Ixodida > Ixodidae > Dermacentor > Dermacentor silvarum. The sequence goes on along the minus strand of NC_051160.1, from coordinate 133,657,833 downwards.
ATATTATGGTAATTCTTTTAAAGTATTGGTAAAAAAAGATGTCGCGTTACGCAAAACAGAAAGGTATTTTAAGCCAAGAATGTTAACAAACTATGAAAAGAAAACAAGAAATTATTATGTCACCGATATTTTTAATGAACTTGATGCAGCACTGCATGATATTAATTCAACATGGAAAAAGATGAAACAAGTGAGGAAGTTGTATTCAACTGGTAATTGTAATATGTATTTTTTATTTGTATGCCTACGTGACTGGAAAACGTAGTATTTATTCTTTGTGTGTTTGAATATTTCCTTTGCAGTTGTATAATTTTGAACTGTAATTCTATAATGATTCATATCTCTATTCAAAGATGTACCACCTGCTGCCTGGTATTCTAACAAGCACGATGTGCTTAGATTGTTCAGCAAACATTATCTGTGAAAATGTATTTGAAATAAAATTTCATTTGATTTGATTTTAAACAGTATGGAAGCGCAGAAATCACATGCTTTCACTCCAAATCGCCCTTTCTGTTCTGAGTAGCTGAAGCAAGATATACATGGTAAAATCAGACTACGGTTATTCCCCACCTCTCATTGAGCACCAAGATTTGGCAATTATTTTCGCTATTATTAGTGTGGAGTCTGAATTAGTGGCTTCTATTAACCACTACTCCAGTTCAACGAACAGTGAAAGTGTTTTCATTTCAATTCGCTGGTTGGCTCAGAACAATTACTCTTGAATACTCGCTGGAAATGCGGAACAATCTGAAAACCCAATGCTTGACAGTTTCAAAGATTCAGTTCTCCACTGAAGTGCGCTATACGAACAAGGTGTCCCAAAATATCTATGTCGCCGTATGTCAATCGTGGTTCTATGGTGTGGCGGTGCTTGCGTAGGAGACCTAAAGCAACACGTATCAGATAAATAAACACACTAATACCGGTGCCTGTGCACTTGAAGTCACGACAATATCTGTCCTAGAAACTCATATTTTACTGCACGCGCTGCCGGCCATCCGCAGGCCCCGAGTTAACGTTATTCCATATCATTCGCATGACTTGCCCCACGATGTAATCTTGCAATGAAATGAAGGAAAGCGTTTATTCATGTTAACTATAGACTCAGCAAAAGCTACTTAAAAATGTACTGCATATCAGTGGCGCACCGACGGGGGGGGGGATTCGGGGGTTGTAACCCCCCCCCCCCCCTTTTGTTTAACCTTTTGTTTAACCCTTTTTCTTTCCTTAGGCATTTGTGTACTGCAACTAAGATGTAAGACGCGCAATCGTCTGCACACTCGCAAAAAGCGCATTTTTTGACAATTTCCCGTGAAGAAACCGAAATTAGTGCTGTTTAGATGGTATTGGCAAACTGTCAACCCCCCTCCCCCCCCCTGGCAGAGATCCTGGGTGCGCTACTGCTGCATATGATACATTATTGATTACCTTGAGGTTCGTAACTTCTCAACTTCACACCCATTAATACACTTTCGCAGATCGTCTTCGTCCTAGGGAACATCTAATGTAGATGTTGGCCATTCGCTGCTGACATCACGAGAGAGCACATCGAACACTGGACATTGTTTTCATATGGTTGACCCCAAGTACAAGTAATGGCTGGTGCTAGGGCTACCCCGGCCCGAAGTTTCCGGTGAGAGACTTCCTTCATTTAAGGAAGATATTGGGGAAGGAAGCAGACACAAGGAGGGATGGAGGCACGCGTGTCCCATTCAAGGATAGATTTTCGGCAAATGAGAACCGAGCGGAGATCAGAGGGAAGAGAAGTAAAAGAAGTTGCAAGTACCAAGAAAGAATGAGCATTATGGTCCACAAGTTCATTGTTGTGTTCACGACCATGTGCCTGCCCCTTGTGGAGAATGATGGTCACACGAGAATACTTGTGAAGTTTCTAAATTTGCTTAAAAATACTCAGCGTGTTTGTTAGCTGCTTTCGCTGCCTAACCACGTTGAGGCTGTCAGTGTGTAGGAAAGGGAAGTCATGCCGCACACCGCAGTATTCATTTAGAAGATTGTGTAGCCTTGAAACATTTGCGCGGAGGAAAAAGAAACACACTGACCCAGGCAATAAAATGATAGGCAATTATCAGCTACTTAAAAATACATTGCATGAGCTCCATGTGAAATGAGATTCAGTAAAACGGGAAAATAGCAATGAAACACCTTTGGAAGCGGCCCTGCCGGATGAATGGTCACAACTAACTGATATGCGAACCATTTCTTTTATATTCTGAGCAACAACAGGACCTGACGCACGCGGCCACAGTTGTATCTGCTCAAGTTCGCTTTGCGGTATGATTGTGTACAAATTTGCCTTACCTGCAGCTGTAATACAACCTTCTAAGCGATTGTCGCTCTTTGCCTCTGATACCCGTCTTTCAAACTAGCTACGCGTTTCCAACGCATGCTGGTGCGTACAATAGGAAAGCTAATCGCGACCTCCTTCATTGCAAAGCTTTACCACGCATCGGAGGCATATGTCTGATAACGCGGACATATCTATTATCTGCGTGCACTCTTTCGGCGTGCGTGTTTTGAGTTAGGGGCTTCTTCCCATATATGTTTATTTTTATGCTTTCATTTATTCTTATTCATGGACGCATATTACACTACACAATACTTTTTTGTCACTAAAGATGAATATCTCGGGTGGCCTTCGCTTATCGGAAAGTGTGGGAGCACTGAGATTGTTCATAAACGCACCTTTACCTCTTTCACAATAATGCGTGATTATTGCCTTCCGGTGAACAATGACATCCGGAGATGCTATCAATCCATCTGGCGAGGAACGAGTTTCATACCGCAGGAATTGCTCACAACTCATAATAACATAGCGGCTGCAGTGCCTAATAGGTATCTTGGCTTCAAAAACGCGATGGTTTAAAAATTAAAATGCATATAACCTGATTGGGCTATGCAGCTATAGACATAGATACATGGGGCAAAACGTTGATGGCTAAAATTGAAAAGTTAGAACACAGGGAACCTTCTTATCGTATGACATTTTTAAGGCACGAATGTCTTGTTTGAAGGACCTGTGTCTTTTATACATACATATATATTTGCAGGATTTTTGGTACAGCATACGATAATGTTGTTTTTAGCTCAGCTGACAGACTTGACAGTATAATGGTTAGCGTAGTGTTTAAAACCAATAAGACGAAAGAATTTGTGATCGCGCTCTCCAAGGAGACAGGAGACTTAAAAAAAAGAAAAACGTTGAGATAATATATATATATATATATATATATATATATATATATTTACAAACCCGAAACACATGTCTATTTCGGGGTTGTTTTAGCTACACTAATGTCAAAACGGGCCTTTTGAGAATTTTTCATTAAAAATAAACGTACGAGCCAGCACTAAGAACCTCATAAGCTAATGTCTCTTTTCTTCAGTGAAACTTGTAAAACTATCAAACACAAGAAAACATCAATTCCATCTGATTAGATAAAACGAGCTATATGTTACTGGAGCCTCCTGGAGACGCCAACAGTATATTTAGTGTTAGTACTATTAGAGAAAAATGCGGTATAAATAGGAAACCTTATAACTATAACTTTTACGGCGGCGATATTAATTCAAAATTTGCAGATGACGTGTGAAAAAGTCGCTCGCAGCTGTAAGCGTCGCACTACCGTTTGAGTACCTCTACTTATCAGTGATGCGTGAAATATTCTACCTGAAATTTCTTATCTAAGCGCTGGAATATATTACAATTCAATTTTTATACGCTAAACATAGTTTTGACTTGGGTATCGTTCCATAAACGTAATACTTACCATATAACCTAATAGTTCTTTGCTTATTGTTTCATTGTGGCTTTGTTTCACTTTTGCCTTTATTTCTGGAGAATCTGTCGCAAGGAAGATGGGGAAACAAATTGAAATCAAAGCTGCCAAATCTGCTTCATGCAGAAACTTTGTCTTTGCAAACGCATTGCCTGTCGCCCAATGGATGGTGTTCAAATCAAAGCTGCCAAATCTGCTTCATGCAGAAACTTTGTCTTTGCAAACGCATTGCCTGTCGCCCAATGGATGGTGTTATCAGGTGCGTCTCACATCAGTCCTGCTAATCTTGAAACCCTAAGCCGGATAACCTGCATTTCAGCGCACACCTAAACGCAAGTGCGAAGCATGTGACGTTGTACTGATGCACTTTCCAAGCTTGACAAGGTATGTGGATACAATTTATGCAGAACAGGCCAAAACAACGCGAACGTCATCAATAACGGCGAGTCGAAGCACTAATGACGACATTTCGTGTCGAGTGACGACGACATATATAAACCAACGTGGCAATCACCACAGGGCAAACGCTTGGTAGCCGGGTAAAATTATCGTGCCGATAACGTGGACATATCTACTTTGTGCTCGCATTCATATAAGGTTGTGCTCAAAATAAATCGAAATATCCTCCGTAGTTCAATTTCACGAGTAATAACACTAGCCAGTGCATCAGTTTATAACCGATGCTATTTTTGTCAAATGGAGGTTCTTCGGAGTGGAACCGCCAATTTCGAGCACTGTCGGGACTCGGGCTAGTGTTTAGGCCGGTGATCCTTCAGCCATAGGGATGAGTACGTCCGGGAGTAGGAGCGAGAGAAAAGGGTTTATTTTACAATAAGTACAGTGGCTCCAGATATGGTAGCCCACTCCATGTATATATGAGCACTATGACTGTCTGACTCACTACATATCTCAACACACGTGATGACACGTCAGGAAACACCACTGCACCAAAGGTGTCCGCTTATAAGACAGTCATATTCCTAGTGGACCCGACTAGGGAATCTGATGACATTGGTGCGGCCAATCAGAGGGGTCGTATTCTTCATACAACTCCGCCTCCAATGCCGCACCCTTGCCACCGCATTTGCCGCAACTGCGTGGCCATCTGGGAAACCGAGATCGCCGCCGTTCCCATGGTAGTAATTCCCCGAAATTGGCCCCTCGCGTCAATCAGTGACATCTTCGTGACGGTCAGCTTGTCATGGTAGGTGTCGGGCACTGTCACCGTCTGGACGGCGCCGATGAAAGAGGCTGCCTCGGGGGCAACACCCAAAGAATGCACGTTTCCTGGTTGAGACATAACAACACGTGCTACCGGTGGCTCTGTCAGGAACACTAAGCAGCCTGAATAAAATTGAACACTGATTTCATAACGACGTTTTCGCATTTCATATGGTGCCCGCACTGCAAGCGGGATGCTCACCACCGCTTCTTCTCATAATGATATTTGCCAGTATACATAAGCATATTTTACCTTTTGCCGTGTAGGAACCGAATGTAATGTACTAGAACCATTGCTTGCGCCTGATGCTAAGCGGGCCAACGGCCCATTCAAATAACAGCCTTAAACAAATATGTCCTTTTGACAGAGGACTGCCAGCTACGGATTTTAGTGCTTACCCAAGCACAGAATTAGCGGCCTGTCCATTATATCGCACATGACTCATATGCATTGTAAATGGTACAAATGGCGCGAGCCGAATTGAAAAATAATCGTAATTTAGCAGTAGACAAAGCGTCGTGTAGTTGCCCAGTCTACTTTGTCGTATGTGAGCTATCACTCTTACTTCAGGGCGATTCGGTATTGCTCATATAAGCAAATCTACGTTTTTGTACGGCTTCACCTAATGTTATTGACTTGCTACCTGTATTTTATTTAGACGATGTTTAAGAGCAGAAGTTTATGTAGCGAATGCTGGTTCATTGTTTGTAATATTAGGCAGTTTTAGATTGCTTGTATTTTTGTAATTGAAGAAGTCGTATACCAATGAAGAACATCAATAAACATCACAAATACTTTTTCAAGCTGATCATTACACAGTCCTAACAGAATGCCCAGAATGTGTTACCTAATGCGTTAAGGATGGTTGTGTTCTGCGCAAAAATTACGTAAAGTGAATAATCAAACACAGTAGGGGTACTAATCAATTTCATTTGGAAAAATTGCTTCTTTGAAATGTTCTTGGCGTAGTGGCTGAAACCGCATTTTCTAGAGAAAAAAAATCACCGCCAAGCACTCTGTACAGATGGGTTAACCAGCGAAGCTAAAACATGAGGTGCCGGTGTTCACCACGGGGTGATCCCGATGGTAAATTAAAGTATTTCTCAATTATTGGTTACCTCTTTGTGTTTCTTAACGAGAATACACAAACGTTCGGCTGTGACGGAGAAAAAGACGTCACTGATGATATGCCCGCAGTCCGCTGTTGTCGCATTGCCACTTGCGATTCTTCAAAATTAAATTGCTTCAAAATGAAATCTGCCCGTCACGTAAGCCAATGAATGGCCCATACCCCCTTAAGCAAACGTAAACGCGGCCTCCCCATTACGACGACAGAAGTGAAATTCTACGCTGTAATAATGAGTGGCTACGGAGCCATCTGTGGAAGGAGACGAAGACGCTCGAGCCATTACTGATGACGATACCTTCTGCGTACACGTTACGGACGGACGAATCGGCTAGCCATATACAGCTTCGCTGCAATATATGGTGTTTGCCGACTGCCGGAAAAGAAAGTATTGAAAAATAATTGACCACGTTTAGAGGTTTAGATCAACACACATTTTCCATTGTGCAGATCGCTCCCAGCAAGGCTAATTGGTTAGGAACGCGAGACAGCCGTGCAGCACAGTAGCGGTGTTTCTTCCGCACGTGTTCTGTAGCGTTTCACGCAGGAAAAGTGCTCATTCAACCCGCGGGAAGACCTAATTTTCTAAATAGGGGGTTTGCGACACTGACTTTATGAAAATGTACATATATAACAATATTGTTCAGCTAAACGCGATCATTCCAACTTTGTAATAAAATTGCCTCCTTAATAATGGGACCATAACACATTCTTATGAGTCAACGGAAGCTTAGAATTATGTGTGCAGTTTGAAAAAAAAAAGCACGAGGAAACAAGCGACATAACGAAAAAGAAAAAAAAAAACCTTGCACTCGGCCGCGCAACGCCTGAAACAGCGAAGCTGAGCAATCGCAGCCCAGCATTTTCCGGAAGTGCGCGCGAAATTTTCATCTCATTACTCCTGAACCTTTATTCCTGAACTAAAGCTTGGAATTCATTCAACTCGCGCTTGCACCGATATTACTTTTCTTGGTATACATCTTCACTCTAACCTTACATTTCGCTGTCATTTCCAACATCTCAAGCAGAAGACTGCGTTTGGTATCCGCGCATTAATCAAAGCTCGCCTTTTTTTTTCTCCTAAGGTTCTGCTAGTGTTGTATTTTGCTTTCATTCATAGTCACAATAATCAACGTATTGTTTCATGGGGCAACACGTACGCTTGTCATTAATCATCAATTCAACAAATCCAAAATCAGTCAATACGCATTATCACTTCTAGTACTATGCAATCCAATGCGTCTGTGTTACTTCACTTGTACAGTGTCTTGCCTGTTAATAACTTGTTCGAGTTTAATATAGTTGTCTTACTCCACAAGTTGCTGCATAATAACCTTACGTTTCTGTTCATTGCAGTTGATCTTTCCCAGAATAAAAATGTAACCAGATTTGCGGCTAATAACAATTTCTTGTTACCCATGGTTCATACCAATTACGGCAAAAAAAAAGAACATCTGCATTCACAGCAATTTCCCTTTGGAATGAATGACCATGAACTATTAAAGCATGCTCTTCTCTTGAAATCTTTAGAAAGTTACTTAAGTGTCATTTCCTGCGATAACTGTACTACGATCCTGGCGGTGTATCTTAAACTTCTCTGTCACATGTCACTTCTAGTGTTTCATCCATATTGTTTTCGTCCATGCTCGTTCTAGGGTTTCTTTCTTACCATGCTCTTTCGTGTTTGATTGATTTGAATTGAATTGTCCAATAATGCATTTATTCTGTCGATGTCTGATAATAGCGTTCATTTGCTGCGTATAGATATCACCATCAGCATCGTATTATTAACAAAGGGTCTCACTACAGTTCTTTCACTTTGGGACCCTTGTCTGTATATTTTTGATGTTGTAACAACTTTATTGGAACTAATAAAATCTGAATCTGATGATGATAATTTCCTTTCGCGCGTCTCGGACTAACGACCGTCACTGCGCGTTGCATAGCGCAGCTTTCATCACCAACACCGCGTTCCAGTGCCGACATGGTGTTCCAGGAGACCCAGTCCATGAATGCGTCTCTCTCTTGCTCTCATAGCGCGCAAAACCTCTTCACCTCCCAGAGCCAACACCACCTGGACTAGGAGCTGTATAGCCTAGTGGTCGCGACACTCGCTTTGGGACCGGGGGTTAGCAGGTTCGAATCCCACCTCGGAAAGTTGGGGATCGCTGGGAGATGCCTTCGTCCTGCAGTAGCGATAAGTAGGATGATGATAAAACGCTTCAATTTACTTTTCGTGTCTTTTATTTCTTTCCTGAAAGGGTTTTTCAAAGCACCATTGTTTGTTTTCTGCGTCTTTTGTTGGTGCTTCCTTTTGAAGATAACAAGTCGTTGACTTACATGTAACGGCTTACACAAGCCATTAAGAGAAAAATAATACGTAAAATATAAACACAAGAGATCCCTTTCATATGACACTCGTCGTGACAGACCCTATCAGCACCACAAACAGACGACAACGACAACATCATGTTGTCTTGATGTATATCACATAAATAAAGCCGTCAACGTTCTAAGAAATAACTTTGATACCAGTGGTTGTGCTTTGGCAGCCACACATTGCTTTCTGCCTCACTTGTGCTCCTTCAATATGACGTTGTCTTACCTGGAACTAATTTGGCGAGAATCTTCTGAAATAAATATTAAGACTGGTTTTAAAGCAGTAGCAAGACACCACGGGAAGGACTTCTTCAAACCTTTGTTATACTTGCCCTTAGTTGGGCCTCCGGGATCTATTCCTGTAGTGCACCCGCTGCCGAGTGGGCGCATCGCAAGCAGTATTGCGCTTACTAATGTCTTTCCCTCTGATTCCTAGTAAACAATTCAATATGAAGGCTTCTTTGTTGGAAAAATGATTTGATATCCCAGGTTTGTTGATGCTCTTTACTTTTTGGATTGTCCTGGGTGTTTGCGCTGCATGAATTGTTTTAACCGTAAAATACTGCGTACCAACTAGCCCCAATTGAAGTTTTATTGAATTTCTTTGTTGAGACAGGCAAAAACAGTGCATGGCAATCGCGCCTTACCTTCTCAACAGAAAGGATTGATTATGGACGGCAGAAACGGATGTTTTCAACCAGGAGAAATGATCGTAGAATTGAACAATACCATCATTCAGGCCCGCTATCTTTGCTGCCAACCATGCATGCAGTAGTTTTTATCCGTTCCTTATCTTAGCGAGCCATAGAGACAATACTGTTATGTCTTTTTGCTGTGACAGGTTCATGCCATTGCACATGTAGTGCTATCAAAGAGCAAGACCAGGTACCAGAATATCTTCCCGTTTGTGGGCGTACCCCAGGACAGAGACTGCTATAAATATAGCGCACATTTTCGCACTTTAGCGGTGATCGACGCAAGCGAGAAAACATTTTCTGTATTACCACAATTCAGCCGACTGTGTCGCGATGAAGGCAACGATCGTGGTTTTCGTTCTCGCCACGATCACGGTACAATGTTATGCACATATGGTAGGCGGTTGGACCGAGCACAATCCCTCGAGTGATCCAAAATATTTGAAACTTGCCCACTTTGCGATCGCTCAACAGACAGCTGGTCTCACCCATTACAGTACAGTCCTGAGGCTCCTGAAAGTAGAGACACAGGTGAGCGAAGTTTTTCTTACTGGACAAATGACTT
>NC_051160.1:133310008-133347946 GCF_013339745.2 Dermacentor silvarum | reverse complement strand
GATTTAATTTTACTGCTTGCACGCCGACCGGTTACACACGAACACAAATAAATGCGAAGAAGAAATACGAAGAAATGCTCAGTCTTACAAGAGAAATATGCAAGTGGACTGGCTCTGCTAATCCTTTGAGGGTCACTACCATGCATGTAGAGTGGTGGAAACAAATCGTGTGGTCACGACCATAAATATGAGGCGGCGAAAGAACATATAAATAAGCATACCTTTTAAGAATGAAGTGTCCCCAAGCATCACATTACAGATTCTGTAACCTTCTGCGACTTCTACAAAAAACCTGATTGTGCTGTTGCCCCTTGGCTTCTTCCAAAACTGATCTTTCTCTTTATTCTATGGTGCCCATCACTGCAGTAGTTTGAGAGTATTCAACTAGTTTAATGTTTTGTGAGTGTCATTACATTTAAAAAATGTGATTATGCTAGTTTGCCCTGCATGCTACAATAAACATGGTGTAAAACAGCGGACACTAAGAAATCTTTGTCACTTTGTGACCTAAAAAATTATTTACCCATTTTTTTTCTCGAAAGGTCACTCTGAAGAACGATTTAGAATAAAAATATAGCACTTAAATTGGGGGACGTTTGCCAGAAAATATGTGATCCTCAAAGGGTTAAACATGAACACCTACAAAGCTCATTCAATCTTTGATAAATCTAAACCCATAGTACTTGAGCACTGGTTTATAATAACGCTGAAAACAGGCAAGTGCGTCCTTGAATTAAGAAAGCAGGAGACATTTCCAACAATTTCAGAGTGGGACCTGTGGACAGGCCTCATGTTCTGTAATAAGCTTTATATAGTAGCTGCCAAGGGCCTATTGAGTACTGATCATTTTATGGGAACGTGAGGAAAAGTCAAATAAATACCTTTGTTTTTTCCACATCCTACAATACAATGTGATAAATTGGATCTTAATTGGTTGAGTGCCTAGAATGAATGGACATTGCTAAACATAGCAATGTTAACAACGAATTTGGCAACTGTTCCTATTGTTGCTTTCATCGAAACAACCAAACAATTATGCCCCGTAACTTAAGCTCATTCTGCTTAAAGGCTACTGTCTGCCACCACATGGACCTCCTTCAAGACAGGAGCAACTTTAATTCAATGTGGTCTGTTGAAATAGGTGAAACCACTATGTTTTGCGTTACAGAATCTGGAGGGCCATTTTGATTGCTGAAATTTGGTGGAAGTGCTGTCCCTCGAGTTGAGCAGTAACTGCACTTGAGCATAGCTTCTCCACAATTCCTATAACAACACTTTCAGGCTACTTAAGCACACCCGCTATAGCAACAGATTGGTAGCAAGCTTCACAGATTGGTACTTACAGATTGGTAGTTGCTTCATTGCAACTGTTCATTGCAATGACAGTCAAGTAGTGCAACTAATGCGCAAATACACCTAACTTTGTCAGTTGGAGCCACCAATCACTTCTGGCAGTTAAGGCTGCTTTTAAAATTTAGCACTTTAGTATGGAGGCGTTAGAGACTTGAGATCAAATGAACATTCATTCCAAATAGTAGGCTATTGTAGCACGTAGTTGCAGACACAGGCTACTTGAAAGTCATTTGTTGTGCTAATAGCAAGCTGGTAATTCCAAGTACAAAATGTGAAGGCAAAATGCAATGGGTAAAAGGATGTACGGTACTTGCCTATAACAGCGTTGACCCTGATAAGGCCAAGAGCCTCTTTTTGCCTATTGGTGGTGGTGTTTCCGAGAAGTAAGTGGCCCATGAGGTTCTCCTCAGTGAACACATGGTGAATCAAGGCCCTTGCAATCTTGCCTGGTCCACCATGGCAAGCTGTGCCAGGATCATCTGAATGAGCACCTCTCCAACCTATGTGAAATGGCACGTTTAGGTAAATAATATTAGTGAGGTAGTTTAAGGATTTTAAGCACATTTACACAACAGCCACACTCCGAATAAATCACACAAATACTGCCTGCTCCAGACCTAAAATGTCAACTAATGTCACTAATAAAAACAACTAAAACTAATGTCATAGCTTGTTATGCTGTTGGGATGCCATGTGCTTCAGAAAAACAAGGATTCACCCAGTACAAAATAAAATAGTAAGTAAACCAAAGCATTGAAAACTTTAATGCAAGTAGCATTTTTAGGATACTTCACATACTTTCGGGTGTCTGTCCAACTATTTTCCAGCCAATTTGTGTCACTTGGTGGTCAATGGCCTAATGGGTAGGGCTGCTATATAGACGGGAAGTGGGTTAATAACCATCTGATGGACCTGCTTGGATCTCTGGGTATGTTACTCAGAGTATGTGCCATTCTTCAATGGACCTCTTTCACGCCATCGTGGGCAACTGCTGCTTGTGTTGGCAAGCAGCAGTAGCAAGCAGCTCAAACAGGAAGATAACTGTCGACGTTAATGCGATATTACCACTACACATCAGATTCGCTTGCTGTGTCCCAGACCAACTCAGCTGAATGTGTACATAAGACACAAAGACAGGGTGTGCCTCATCCACCTCATCAAATAAATGAATCGACTCGCAAATCAAAGGCTATGCAAAATCGCAAAGGAGACACTTAATGCTACCATTTTTACTAAATCTTAAGGAGAATACCTCCCAGCAATACATTCTCCTGGCAACAGTGCATTTGATCATGGTGACGCTAGATGATGAATGGCCAAAGAATTCACCTTTCGCATTCCGGCTGTGGCGTCTCCAGGCTCATTTTGATTCTGAAAACAGATGTCAGTATTAAAATGTGACGCCACGATAACTCAAAAGCAACAATCAAAACATCTACATGGACGATTAGGCCGACATAAATGGATGGATATAAATGACTGATTGAAAACATTAAAGCATGGCTGCTCTTGCCACTGGCAGTGTGAGGTGGGCAAATAATTTATTTTTAATTTCTCTCCTAAATTTTAAAATTATTTTTGCTCATCTACTGCATGAACTGTTGCGGCCACATCTTAAAGGTAGCTCGTTCATATAAACCAGTGTTGCATTTTTTACTCCCCGTCTAACTGCTGCTACTGCAGTTTGCTTACTCTCTAAGTATTCCACAGAACTGCTCCACCAACAAACCATTGTTCCAAGCTTATGGCAAAGCGTCATTTAGATCACAAGGATACGCTCCCCTTTAACTCTCTCTCCTCTTTAGTGTGTGAATTCAAAGCAAAAATAACTTATTGACATAGCTGTCTGCTTCTATCTCATAAAAAGCCTTGCTAATTTTTGACATTTGTCGATAACGCTTACATGCCACTGGGAGCACAGTGGGACGACACGGCAAATATGCCCAAGCATCTCTTTCCTTTACTGATTTTCGAACTTAGTTATATCAATCAGTTACTGAAGGGCCAAAGGCTGAAACTTCACACCATGACATTATTTTGAATGTTTCATCCCACTAAAGCAGAACATAGCATCCCACAGAATCTGCCTTTTCCGTGAATATAGAGCGCCTACGCGAAGGCGTTAGCGCGAAGTACTCGATGGCGTCGAAGGGAGATAATGGTTTAAAAAAAAGTTCACCGCGCGCGTACCGGTAGAAAACAAACCACACATAACCTGATGATTTCACAGCATTCACTGGCATCAGCCCTTTTTTATCTCACCTATCACAAAGAATCACATATACGCCATTGCAATTCTTTATTATTATCGCACCACAGCGCGTGTCTACCGCACGGCGTGCAGCGGACTCTGGGCACTCGATCCTCAAGCGAACAGCGCAGCAGAATACATTAGAACGGCAAAACGCCCCGCGCATATTTTCGCCGATCCCGACACGCCATGTAGTAGATGCAAGTCAATGGACGGCGTTGCGCGAACGAAATATACTTGATTACAGTACAGTTCGGATTATTTCACGTCCCATTGTTTCCACAAAAACGGCAAAGCACGAGCGCTCATTAATAAGGCTAATTTCAATCGGTGCTGGAACACCGTACCAAACATCGTGGCGCGCACAACATGCCCTGTTTTAGCTGGCTCCACATAGCTGCCCACCAAAACGGCAGAGCACGAGCGCTCATTAATAAGGCTAATTTCAATCGGTGCTGGAACACCGTACCAAAAATCGTGGCGCGCACAACCACGGCCAGGCTCGACTGGCGCGCGCGTTCGCAAGAAGCGAGCGCGCGCGCCAGTCGAGCCCGGCCGTGACAGAACATGCCCTGTTTTAGCTGGCTCCACATAGCTGCTTTACGTCGCCGCAAGCGCGCTGTGAAGTTAAATCAGGACAAAACTTCATGCTCAATATCACAAATCTAGTGCTGCACAACCAATTCTCGCAACGGAAGGATAGTACTAGTAATGAAAACGAGCACAGAGGCGCGTGGAAGACACGCACGGGCTCTGTACGCACTTTTTCTGATAGCGTCGCAATGAACGAGCAAGTCGAATTCGAAACACTCACTCACCTGCGATGTGGCTGAGTCGGAGGCGATCATGGTGATCTTCGAGGCACCGTGTAGCCCATAAAGACCGAGCAATAAGTTGCAATATACCAAAGATGTCACAGCGAGGCAAAGGGCACAGAAAACACAGCAAACTCATCACGCAACCCGCACACATACGCCGCACGCACAAAGTTCCGTAATCCGCCAAAGAGTCAACAGCGCAAGCGCGCATTCACACAAAAACGCGCATACAAATCCACGCTTTCATAGATGTGAATTGCTATATTTATTAACAAATATTGTAATATAATGGTATTTCTTAACAATTTCAGTGGTTTGCAAGAGTGTGAAAATTTTCTGCTTAGCTTCCTTGAGGAACTATTTTCTTTATCGCGGTAACGCAGTGCGCCGGCCGGTCACGTACGGAGCGCGCGGGAAATAGTGCAAAATTCAAACGTCGGAAATGTCGCGCCCTGTGTGCGCGCACAGTTTTAATCGTTTGTATTAAAAAGAAATATTTATTTTAATACGTGAAGCAACCGGCGCGAAATGAACTACGGACCAGCAACGTACACAATTGTCGCTGTTCGTGCTTGTTAGTTTGACATCATGACGAACGGTAGACAGCATGCCGTCCCGTTGATTAAACATTTGTACCTGTGCTTCTGCGCTACGATTTGCTACCGGCAAAGTATAACAGCGTAGATTGTGCGTGGTGGCCAAGCAGTTTCCCAGCACACTGGCCAGCACCCCGTCTCTACGTGTTACAGAATAGACCTAGGCTTTCATGTAAAATATGGACACCACGTCGCAGAGATCACCCAAACTTGTTTCATTTTATTGTGCGCTAAGGGCTAACAACTAAACAAAACGCACTCTTTAAAAAACATATTTATTTATTATGCTTACATACTACTTTTCCCACCATCTTGCCCATATTTAACATGGAGGCAATGCCGTTTTCTGACACAGACAGGGCACTGGCCACTTACAATAGAAGCCGATGGGAATCCAGGAGGTGCCCAATCATCGGTCATTGGTCACTGCTTGTTGGGACGTTTGTCTTGTGCTCCAATTTTGTGTCTATATATATATATATACATACAGGGTGGTCATTGTTAAGTCTTACGGAAGTTTTAGAAATCGCCTGTGGCAGGTAGCATAATTCTTATCATTGAGCTGGGTTAATCGATGAGGCGGACATTAGTAGCACGAGCAATCGAAACACACATTCAACTAATTAAGAAGAAATCACTAATTAACTTCTTATTTTATTACTTTACGACACATATTGCGATTTACGAATTTGAGCCGGTGATCTTTTCAGGCGTATCCACTTGGAATGAATTTCCAGAATGACACCAGTTTGGAGATATGCGCCACCAAACTCGCCGTAAAAATGCACTGTTGTTACACTTAATTTGTTACCAAAATGCTGTTTTATACATAACTAAAACGTAACTAACTAAAGTAACTAAAACGCCCATGTATTTCGTCCCACACTTTGGGCAATAATATCTCGAAACTGGTATTATACTGGAAATTAATTTTAGGTGGATGCGTCTTGCAAACTCACCGGCTACAATTCATATATTGCAATATGTGTCGTAAAATAATTAACTAAGAAGTTCATTAGTAATTTTTTTTAATTATTAGAATATTAGTTTCAATTTCTTGTGTTACTAATGTCCGTTTCTTCGAATAACCAAGCTAAGTGATAAGAATTATGCTACCTGCTACAAGCGATTTTTAAAAATTTTCGTAAAGCCTATAATTTTTAACACCCACTATATACAGGGTGTCCCAACTTTCTTGCACCGACACTTAAATATAGGCAAATGCCACGTAGCTGGACAGAACCAAGGTAATGTTGTTTGCCGTCGCTTACAGATACTCAATTTTATACATTAGATAACTAATTAGATAATCATTATAATTAATAATTATTAATCAATTAATAATAAATAATTAGCTTCTCAGATATTATATTTAGCTGAAAAGTGTCAATCACAAAATTATAGAGCAACAGGAAAAACTCCCGATACAGCTTTCTGTTGCCCAATACGTGGTACATTAGAAGTGTTTTTCCGAGCGTGAAAGAAGCCCGCGGATACACGCATAGTGCCTCGAGCGGCTAGTTGTGCGGCAATTTTGCGTGTATTCGCGGGCTTCTTTCACGCTAAAAAAAAGAAAAAGAAAGAAAATCAATTTTATGTTGCACGCATTGAGCAATAGAAAGCTGTATCGGGAGTTTTTAGTGGCAGGAGCGTCGAGTGCCATTTGTTCTTTGGACAGTACTTTCGGTTCACCTCCTGAGATGATCAAGAGGTGAAAATAAATCGAAAAAAATAGTAAAGTACAAAATTCACGAATTTCATTATAGATATGATATCAGAGCATAAGTTTAGCTATAAGTTGAGTTACTGAAGTGTCTGGAATAATTAGAATTAATTAGCTGAGACGACCGGGGATGCAATCCAAGTAAATAAAAAAAATAGAAAAAAATGGTTCAGTTCAGAATTCATGACTTTCATTATAGATATGATATCAAAGCATAAGTTTTGTTGCAAGCGGACTTGCTGAAGTGTCTGGGATAATTATAACTAATTAGCTGAGACCAGATTAAAAATAAATCAGGAAAAAAAAGAAACAAAGTAGTACAGTGCAAAATCCATCGGTTTCTTTATAGACATGATATCAAAGCATAAGCTTAGTTCAAGTTGAGTTACTGAAGTGTCTGGAATAATTCTAATTGATCAGAAATCACTTATTACTGTTTACCAAAGCACAGAACACCAACGCCGGGATGCGAGTGCAAAAAAGAAACACCTAAGTCAAAGTTTAAGGTTGCCTACTCTTTTAAGCATGAAATGCTTTTAGCTCCCGTTGTCCGCGATCTTCAAGTGACCTTGAGCCAAAAGCCAAAGCTGTTATCCGGGCATTCAAAACGAGAACATGCCGGCAAGTTGAAAATGAAAATTTGTCACCCGTAGGCACGAGTACAACTGTGGCATGGACGTAGAGTGCAATATAGCGTACCGTACATGCAATGCATTGTACTTGATATAAACAAAACATATGAGCAAACGAAATAGTAAATGGTGTCTGCTTGACACTGGCTTTGCCACACATCAAAAACCACTATGACAAGTTGCGAGAACAAAACGAGGTCATCCGAGCAACCAGTCAAACTTGAAAAAAGGCGGTCTCTGGCACCAACCCTTTACTACACATGCTAGTTACTCTCCAAACAAATTACAAAAAAAAATATTGCTTGCGAGTTCTTCCCAATGTTTCTTGACAATATCACTCAAGCTGTAACTTCTATTACGCTGAAGTTTTGTCATTTCCAATAGCAACGTTCAAAAGGCAGATAGATACAGGGGCAGATAAAGTGGGCCGATCCTGGAGGCAGTGCAGAAAGGGTCCAAGATCAATGGCACCCGTTTCATGTGGGCCGATCCTGGAGGCAGTGCAGAAAGGGTCCAAGCTCAATGGCACATATCCCCTGTGGGCACGGGGACCTCTAACGCTTCCTTGAACTGCCCTTGTCATACGTGGGACCCAAAGAGACAAAGTTAACAGCCCTTTCTCTGTCGAGAAAATGGAGTACTGACTATTGATATGTTGTTGGCATATTGTTGAGGAATTGTTGACACAATATCCTTTCAATAATGCCTCAATAGTTATTGAACGTACACAACAATACCTCAACAATAATGTTGTTGAGCGCTTCACAACAGTAAAGTCATTGACTAATTGTTGTTGACATATTGTTGAATAATGTTGAGTATTATTGAGAAGTGTTGAGCAATATTGACATTGAATATATATCTGAAAGCAAAGCTTGTCGCCGTAAGCATCTTACGTAAGCAAAGGCATATCTTACGTAAGCAAAGCTTGTCGTCCGATTCTAGTAAGCGAAGCTTGTCGTCCGATTCTAGCATGCTGATTCTAGCGTGACGGCTTCCGAAGCCCAGGCGAAACGTCAGCGAAGAGCCGCCGACCCTGAATTTAGGGCAAACGAAGCGGAATGCCTGCGGCAGCGTCGTCTTGCCACAAGCTCCCCCAGTTACGACTCGAGAGATAAGCATTTGGTTCAAGTTATGAGACACGCTATATATTTAGTGGTGATTAAGTGAACAATAAAACGATATATATGTGTAAAACACATACACGTCTACATGTGTGTGTTTCATATATATATTTAATGTCAATATTGCTCAAAAATTTTCAATAGTACTCAACATTATTCAACAATATGTCAACAACAATTAGTCAATGACTTTACTGTTGTGAAGCGCTCAATGACTTTATTGTTGAGGTATTGTTGTGTACGTTCAATAACTATTGAGACATTATTTAAAGGATATTGTGTCAACAATTCCTCAACAATATGCCAACAACATTTCAATAGTCACTTTTATAAGGGATGGTAATCCTTGTCTACAAGTCCCTTCACCCAAACATTCCCCATATCATATTTAACACTTAAATACTTGCTAATTATAATTAGACTCGATTTGAATTAGCTAACTTCTTCTTACTTAAAATAAAAACTACTTATCGTAAATTGACTTCAGCGTTCACAGCGATGTCATTCTGGAACTGTATTCCAACTGATATAAAGCTGTCTCCTAGTATAGGCACCTTCTAGTAAGGCAGCTTTAAAAAAGCATTTATTGTCATATTCACTTAACTTTTGAGTGCTGTGATGTACGTAATTTAACTTCTTCTGTTTGCTTTATTTACGTGAAAAACATTTTATCTGTATAACATTTCATCATATCTCAGTCAACTTGTTTCCTTGTACCAGTACTTGTTACAACTTTGCCTCTTGGCTACAGTGCACTACAACTGAATTGTTTGTTTTTAATTTAGTACAAGAAGTAATTCTGTGCAGCGTTATGCCATGCTTTCAGTTTACTTGTTTTCATGCATTAATACATGTTAACCATTGTACCGCTTTGCCGCATTTGCACTAACGTGAATTGTTTTGTTCTTTTTTATTTGTTGAAAAGGTAATTCTCTATATTATTATATAATGTATCAATTATTTTGCTGTCGTGTGTTTTATTTGTAGACACATTTACATCTTTGCTGCATTTGCTCTAACATAATTTGTTTTGTTCTTTTTAATTACAACAGGAGGTCCCCTTACAACCATGAGCTTTGGGACCTCTTTCTGTATATCTTGTCACTGTGCTTTCGTATTCGTGAGTACGCGCCAAGGCCGATGTTAGTGGCGTCAGTAAGCACCTCGGTGTCAGCCTCTTCGTCGAAATGTGCCAGGACGGGTGCTGACTGCATGCGTTGTCGTAGTTCAGCAAAGGCCGCCTGTTGCTCATTCGTCCAGGGAAATCCAGGGTCCCGCTATCTTCGAGAACTTTTCAATTAAACGGCGATAATACGCACACAAGCCCACGAAGTGCCGCACGCCTTCTTGTCGGCAGTTGTAGGAAAAAATGCTGCTACAACGGCAAGCTTGTCGGGATCAGTTCGGACTCCTCTGGCACTTTGGACGTGTCCGAGAAAGTTTAGCTATTGATAACCAAAGTGGCCCTTTTCTGGTTTAATCGTGAGATCATCCGATCGGATCGCTTCTATCACAATCTGCAAGTGATGAAGATGTTGCTCAAATGATGACTACATCGTCAAGATACACCAAGACAAGTCCGCCACTTCAGTCCAGCTAGGACAGTATCCATCATTTTCTGGAAAGTTGCTGTGCCTGAACACAAACTGATAGGGAGCACTCGATATTTGTAGAGGCCGTAGGGAGTCACTAAGGCAGTTTTCTTGTGGCATTTCGTCTACCTCTATCTGCAACTACCCGTTTTTCAATTTGAGTGACAAAAATATTCGGCACGCCGCATTCTATATAACGAGTCGCCGATACGTAGGATTGAGTACCCGTCCTATTTAGTTACGTTGTTCAGCTTCCTGTAGCCGATACAGAAGCGTAGCTTTCCATCTTTTTTTTTTTTTGTCAAGAACGACCGGAAGCAACCAAGAGCTGTTGGAAGGTTCGATCACGCCGTCTTCAAGCATATCTTGTACATGCGTACGAATCACTTCGCGTTCTTTCGCCAGCACGCGGTAGGACTGTTGGCGTATCCGGAGTGGCCTCGTCGCATGCGATGATCCTGGGCCTTGTAATTGAAGTCTGGCGTACTTTGGACGAACTTGCGAAACACGCCCTGAATTCAAGCAAGAGCTCGTGCAGCGCCGCCTGTTTGTCTTTTGATAACACGAAATTAATATCGATGTTGCCCAGCGACATGTCAGCCATGTCAGCTGTTTCAGAGGCAAACCATTCAGCAACGTCTTCTATTCCTTTGGCAAACGCGATTGAAGTAAAGCGGGAGAGGTGTCAATGCTCGTTACTAAAGCAGGTGACAAGCAACTGAGATCGGCCACCACGAAGCTCTAGCACACTTCTAGTCACGCAAACACGTTGCATCAGTCGAAGCGATAAGTTACTTTCTGCATTCCACCAAAGCCACCAAAGTCGCCTTGCTGCATTCCACCAAACTTCAATTCGGCTAGGACACTGGCTCGTGAAGGAAGCGTAACACATTCAGTGGAAATACTAAGCGCGTCGTCACGTCATCTGTCGTCGTACACGTCGATTGCTCGGTCTAGTGAGGAGGTGACATACTGCTCCGTCACTGTGATGGAAGCAGATGCATACCACCTAATATGGACATGTGCTGGTTTACAATCGGAACGCTCGCATCTCCTACTGCAAGCCGGCCTCCGCTACAGTGTGACAACGAGCTATGACCGCTGGGTACATGATAACTACTTCAATACATACACAACCACAGGCCTCTGGGCACACATATAATACACATATACACATCAAGAATTATGCCTTAACGGCAAGACTTTATCGCAATAAAAAAAAGATGACTACACCTCCCCACAGGTCAATAAAAGCGCCGCATTCCTCCAGAAAGTCAACTAAAAATGACGTCGTGGGAGAATTCGCACAGTAGAAGGCAGATCGTCTCGAATGTCGAACCTTGAATCCGTATTCTTGACATGCAGGTTCCCAGGGGAGCAGCGACCTGACCACCAGTCGTCTGATTTTGCGAGCCATGACGAGGTGTTACTTTCTTCAGGAACGTCGCTATCTTCCCGCTTTAACTAGAATAGTCCGCTCCGGTGTTCACGAAAGCGCTAACCAGGTAACCGTCAATTATTCGACGGTTACACCGAATAACCTTCGCAAGCCGGTTATTCCATTCAGTTGCAGTGGACCTCAGATCAGTACTCTTCCTTGTTGGCGTCGATCGGAGGTATTCAGCACGTCGGCTGCCAGCGGCCTCGTCCCCAAAAGTCGCTGCAGTTATTTTTCCCTCGTGGGATTTGGCGATCGTGCACTGGAATACCGCTGGTACGGTGGTGAAAATTGCCTTGGCGACGGCGAGCGCGACTGCCGCTCGGTAGGCGGTGGCATGCAGTGTTGAGCCAGATAACATTCAATGTCCCGAGGTCGAGGTGGCAGCGAGTAGGCGGAAAACCTCGCAGCTCGAGGCGTCGGTATGGGCACTGGTGGTACAAATGATATTCTGCGCCACAGTGGGAGCACAGAGAACGGCGGTTCGCTTTGCGCCAAACATCCGACTTCCGAGCGGACATGCGTCGGTCGTCGGCGTAACGTGCCGGTTGCGCCGGCTGAAGGACAACTGGAGCAACCGCATGGGAAAACGCTGGATGTGTGTCTCGTTCTTCGGTGTTCTCTACTGGTTGGGCTGGTGGAAGTACAACCGGATGAGCGCTTTTGCATGGGTCGCACGGCGTTTTTCAGTCAGTGCAGACGCGGTGTTAGTAAAAAGGATGAAAGGTGTACGGGAGGGCTGGGTGCACTTCATCTTTCACAACACTCGCAATGGAGCTCACCGTAGTTTGTGCCGTGTCATGAACCTTCTGCATTTCTTCGCGCACAACATTGCGGGCGAGTTCTCGAAGGTCGTCCTGGTTGCCTTGTATGGCCGTTACAATGGGCTTCTTCGTTTTTTCTCGGGTTGCTCCGCCGACCGCGTGACGCACTTCCGCCGCGCGTTCGTTTTACTCGGGCTGGATGCTTCTGGCTACCCGCGGGCTGCCAGAACCAGCCAGGACGATTTTGTTCTGGCTGCTCTCTGGAAGTTCTCTGGCTAGCAGACGACAAAAAGAGGCGATGCGCGCTCGCCGCCATCTTTGTGGGGACTTAACGGATTGCAGTGCGGGCGCTTGAGGACTTTTACCTCCCTCAGCCAACTGGCTTGCGTCGACGCTAGCGCGCGCCGCCCCGGCTGTTGTGGTTTTGGACTTCGTCTCCCGTACTCGTCGGCGCGGTGCGTGGATTGCTGGCTGATTGCGTTGATTCTAGCGTTATCTTACTAGGGTTCTAACGCACCGTTCCGCCTTGCGAGGCGGTGCCATACGAGCGGCGGCGAACCATACGAGCGGCGGCGAAGCTTTCTTTTGCGTGTGTGTGTATGCCGTGAATCCGTGAATCCTTCTTTACCGCCGTAAACAGCGCGCACGGCGCTGTCAGCGGCGCTGTCGATTATGCTTGCATGGTATTTTCATCGTGTTCCGCGCAAGTTTCTCGCGAAGTTGTAGACGCTCAATTCCCACACATCGCGGTTCCTTTTCGGTTCACCTTTCTCTAGTGGTATCCCTTTTCACATCGCTCGCGTATATGCGGCGATATATTTTTTTCTGCAGTTATATAGCGAAGGCGTTGCAGCAAGCCCACGTTCGCTCGTCGTATGCTTGGGTGGCAGCTCGAAACCGCCGTTGATGTTAAAGGAATGCACTGATTGAGATGAGTAGTGGCCACACGTATATTAGGTTAATTATTGCTCTCATGATAAAGCTTTTCGATGGTCACAGGCGGCGTGCATTTTGATGCGCCAGCCGCAGCTCCAGCTCCTTCAGCACAGGAGCAGAATTGAAAGGAGCACTATCAACCGAAACAAACTTTCTGAAATCGAACTCAAGCATGTCGATCGGCACGAAATTTTGCGCGTAATGACGTACCCGCTTTTTCATGTCTTGTCAAACGACTTCAAATGTCGCCGGTGGCCGACCTCCTCGAGGCATCCTCGAGCGATCGCTTTAAAAAAGCGCGATTATTTACGTGCGATTTTGCGTCTTGGCATCGGACTCGTCGCAGGCCGTTTGTTACGCTGTGCAAAGTGAGATGCCCAGTCGCACGAAATCTCGCAAAAGTGATTGTTTTCCCGAACACAGCTGTATATTTTCACGGTGGCAACGCAGAAATGGGCCGACTACGCCGCGCGCGCGCCGCCGACGCCGGTCGCTGCCATATTGGTAGCTTGTTTACATTTATCCCGCGGCCAGCGCTGTCCCGGCGTTCGATTTTGCAAACTTCGGGCAGTTCCGGGTTGTCTTGGGATCCCAGCTCACGTGACTTCCTATCATAACCGGAACTAGGTGGCTGCCGTCTGGCTGCCAGCGGGCTGCCAGAACTCCGAAAATCGAAGAAGCCCAATGTCGGTAGTGCACGTCGCGTTCACTTGACGCTCGTAGAAGTCCGAGCGATGCTGAAGCATCTTGTCCATATTTACAGCCTCAGATAAAAAACTGGTGACAGTCTTCCGAGGGTGGCGCACAGGGCCAGCGAAGAGCTGCTCCTTCACTCCTGGCATCAGGTGCCGCAACTTCTTGTCTTCGGCATTCCCGGGTCTGCTCGCCTGAAGAGGCGTGGCATATCTTCGACGAACGCGATAACACTTTCCTTGGGTAGCTGGACGCGAGAAAGGGCCGCTCGTTCTGCTCGTTCGCGGCGATCAGCACTGGTGTAGGTGTCTACTAGTAGCTGACTGCGGAACTCACGCCACCACGTCAGATGCTCCTCACGGACCTGAAACCACGTACAAGTAGACATCTCGTAATGTAGCCGCGTCGTCCCATTTATTGCACTCGGCCACGTGCTCGAAGACGGCCATCCTGTCCTCGAGATCTTCGACCACGTCACCATGGAAAATCTTTGGAATGCGTGGGCACTGAAGTGGGTACCTGCTCGTCATTATGCTTTCCATATCGTTCGAGGTATCCTGAATCACTGCTTTGTCGTCCGGAGGCAGTCCCCGGATCCTGCGGCTGGCCCGATAGACAGGAGTATCCATTGGTACTAGGCTGGTGGTGCTGCTCCCAGGAGGGGTTGGCGGCCTGGGTGAGATCTACCCAGCACCTCCTCCACTTTGCCACGTGTCTTGAAAGGGGGCCAATGACGCTTATGGAGATGGGCTGGCTGCTGGAGAAAACGGCGGTGAGACCTAGCTGCCGAGCTGGGCGGTTTATAATGATGTTGTGCTTAAAACATGGCACGTATCCAAACTGGGGGATTGGCCAAGAATAGGGCGCCTGAACTTTTAGATACCGTTTCTAGAAACTACAACTTTTGTGCACTTTAGTAATCAAAAGAGACAGAATAGCGGTTAACACTCGCACTTCTTTCTTCGTGTCCTTGTCCACCTCTTGTACTGTGCCCACTACTGCAGGTGACAATATGGTCGTCCGCACTAACGTGAACTGATGCTGTCGCAGCATGTGCATTCGTAGCTCAAGGAATGATTGGGGCTTCATGTTGTTTTATCATATCTTTCACAGTCCTTTGCGAGAGGTACAAGTAAGGAAGCCTCATTCCTAGCTCTTCTATGCTTAGCCAACGCCTCCTATAAAGACGCGGTAAAACATCACGCAACTTCTGCGAGTTTGCATCAATGGCCTTGTCATGAAACTACATTGGCGATTTTATTTCATACTAGTACCATCCCACGAGTGACTTCGGTAGGATACCTTTATAACTGATGTTGAATGGTATTCATTCTGCCCATTCCTCCTTTATTCACTCTGTGGCGTAAAGCCTTTCACGACAGTGTCACCGCACACAAGAATACTGAAATGACTACGCTTCTAGAAACTCTGATGTTCTATTGTACTGCCCATTGCCAGAAGTGTTGCATTTCTTCGAACTTTCGGCATTTCTAGTAATATCAATCAAAGTTCGGAATCTATTTCTAAAGAGAAAGACAATAAAGCAAATCACTATCTTAACAAACTGAACAAGATCTGCTGCTGTAGCATCGAGGTAGAAAGAGGCAACGCGACATACTCCGCAAGAAACGCTAATATTGCTGGGCGTGATAACAATGAATGTCTGGTTCATGGTATGTCTTGGTAGGAAAGTAAAATTTTCATCAATAATAAATGTGGTAACAAATGACGAAGCAGGCAACTGACAGTGATACACGCCACAATTGTACATCTGCTAACTGTGCTAAAGTATGCGATTGGGCTATAGTTGGTGTAGATTCGTGATATTTAACACCGCGAACTTAGACAAAGGACGACACGGGAAGCCAGCGCTTGTCTCCATCTGGCGCATTTTTGTCCGTTCTTTGTCCAAGTTTGCGCTGTCAAACAACATGTGCTAATACCGGCTGCGAAAATAACCTCCGAGCACCTTCACAACAATACGCATTATCCCCGTTGCACTATAACGTCAAGTTTCACCTGTCCCACTGTAGTTTCTTTCGGCAGCTGAACCTTGCTCAGTCGGCCTAAATAGGTTCGCTTAAGGGCCAGTAACATTGAAGAAATATTTCCCATTAGTGTTGAGTTCCTCTTCAACGGTACGTAATGCCAACATTATTTCCGCAAGGTTTTAAGTATTTATTTCTTGTTTAGCATTTGAGTGTCGCATGTGTATGTGGTAAAAAAATTGGCCACATATCTGCTTGCTTTGCTGCAAATGACCTCGAAAGACGATAGTCGTCTGCCACCCATGATACATAACACCCTCTCCTCTCTCCCCACCCCTCACGCTCTTCCCCTCCCCTGTCACTCCTCCCATGATTCTAGCAAAGGAGATTTTGCTGAATTCAATTGAAATGTCCCGCGCTTGCCCTGCTCTCGCGCCGTCTGTTGGGACCTTTTATTAATGTTGGCTTAAAGCCGGCTACAGAGCCACGACTTCAGTCGGCTTCTTTTTAACGCGTAGCGTCTCTTCGACACCATTTCTAACACGTTGACTATTCGTTTACTAACGTAAAAACTAGTCCAATGTGTATTCCTAATTAAATGAACTCTGCGGATCCTGGTTACTCGTATGTACATATATTATGCCTCAAAAGCTTGAGGTTTCCTTTGCGCTGTATAATGTTGACATGTATGACCCCATGTCACCAGTGCTGGTAGCTTGGTTGCTTTTCGCCGGGCGGTTGAAGCGGTTTTGGCCGGGCGGTTGAATCGATTGACAGACAGACAAAGTTTTTCGCGTTTAGGTAGCCGTAGAAAGACAATCGTCTTTAAAGGAATAAAAAAATGGGTGCAGCTTCACATTAGTGGTGTGAAGTCTGAGCAAACAGCGAAGCTGGTGGCACTTCCCGAGCTTTAACTTGGCCTTTTTATTAGCTTCGCTTTAGGTGGCGGTGCTGGGAAAACTCTGGATCGGTTCGAAGTCTTCGGAGTTGCTCTCGAGTGGCAGCGTGGCCCTATTCGCCCCACTCCTCCTCTTCTTCGGACGTGACGATCTTCTTCGGACGACCCATGTGCTCCGCGCAAACAGACAAGGGAAAGTGTGTCTCCACGTCTCGGCGACGCGGAGCTACATAGTTAGGAGTGACGTCATTGCCTAGCTTCACGCCCGCGCGGCTGTGAGGAGAAGCTAGGCAGAGGTACGGCGGAGGAGCGAGTAGCGCTGCTGCAGTGGTTAGGCAAGACGCTTCGTTCCAGCTTTCCTGGCTCTCGCTTCAGTCTTTTGAAAGCGACGAGTGTCCAGTTCTCTGGTCGAAACCAACCGAGCCGCCGCCAGAGCGGCGGCAGTCACGGACTAAACCTTTCCAGGGGCTCTATCACGGACACCGGGCGCGTTCGGCACGAACGCGGGGAAACGCGGTCGGTGTCGGCTGCAGTTCTACGCGTCCCACTACCACCTCGCGAGGGGCCTGTCGGAACGTCGAACAAGGCTGGACCCTTCTCTAGCCTATCATATCTACAAAAGTTGCATACGGGATACGGACCCCGCACACCGTTACCTTATATGGTGCCCTGCTCATCAGGGGTTAGCAGGAAACGAGGCAGCAGACGCAGCCGCCCGCGCGCTGTCTCACCGGGCTGTTTTCTCCTCCCCACCCAATCAGGAACCCCATTTTAATCCATTTTATACCTTTAGAGATATTACAATACACTATCAAGATAGTCATCACCTTTACCCCCGCCCATGTAAAGGCTAAGCTTAGGAAGGAGGATGCGCGGCTCTTTCTCCGCCTTCTAACCAATACTTTGCTGTGCCCGGCAGTTCTAAAACATTTTGAACCCTCCTTTAGTGGCAGCTGCCCACACTGTGGTGCGGTGTCTTCAGACACCTATCACATGGTGTGGTCCTGCCCCTCCAACACTGTCATCCCCCCATCCCCAACCCAACCCGGGAAGACTGTGAGGCGACCCTGCTCGGCTGCCACGATTTGCAGGCCCAACAAGCCTTAGTTGCGCGCGCCCGGGCGGCGGCTACTGCCACTGGGGTCCCGAACTAGGGACCTCCACCCAGTATTTGTAAGGACCAGTCCCTTACGGGCTGGTCCGAGCATACTTTCTGTCCCTCCATAGCGAAATAAATGTTTTCACCACCCACTACCACCTGCCTCACTCCTCTCTCTCCACCTCGCATCCGTTATGCTGATAAGTGGTTCTTGAGGGAAAGGGAAAGGTTGGCGCTATCTTCTGCAGCCCTTGAGGGAGCACGGCTCAGCGCCAATGTTATGCTGACCGATTCTATTTTTAAACTCTGTTTTCACTCTCTCTCAGCTCTCACTCCCCCAGCTCGGCGAAGTAGTAGTATCTGAGGAGGTGGCGCTCTGTTGCTAGGCAACGCCCGTGACTGGCCAGGGCACCCGGCCCGAGACGGTGACGACTACACTATCGCTCCCCTTCTTCCACTTTTCCTACTTTCTATCCCCCTTTCCCCGCCCCTCAGATGCTGAGCCGTGCTCCCTATAAGGGCTGCAGAAACATCCATCTTTTCTCTTTTCCTCAACCTACTATTACTACTTCATCGCCGGAGGAGTTTACTTCATCATCGGAGGAGTTTTCTGCATACACCACCGGAATACGTCCAGCTTAAACAGCTTCGCTGTTAAATAGATCTCTCTATAAACGATGCCTCAGCCTGGTAGGTGGCAACTAGAAATGCGCAATCTATGGGGCTTACCCAGCCGCCTTGTAGCGCTCCAGGGGAAAAATGTTAGAGCTCGCGGTGTCGATTAACAAACTGAACCAATGAAAGAAGTTCACGTGTAAAACTTCGGATTTGTGCGCATTTACCTCGTCTAAGAGGAGCCTCTACACTGTCATAAAAGACCAGAGAGATGACCAAACGCACACATTTGTTTACAGTGCTTTCTCCTGGTGGAACCTAAAAAAAGGCGAAAGTTTGCACTAGGACGCGCAAAGCTCAGGACACAGCGAAGCTGGCCGATGGGTTGCATCTCTTGGTTGTAGCTAGGTTATCTCTCTCTTTCTTTCTATATTTCTTTTCTCTCCATATGTCTTTCTTTCTCTTTCTTTCTGGCTGTCCTTTTTTCTCTTTCTTTCTATCTCTCACTCTCATTTTTTTCATTCTCTCTCCCAAAGGAAGTTTTGTTGCAATCGTCGGTACAATGCAACCATATGGTTCCCATAAATCCACGTTTTGCAAGCGTGGCGCAGTGGTTGTGACTCTCGCCTTCCGACCGTGGGTACCCGGGCTCGAATACTGCCTTGCCAAGAACGTTAATTTTGTTTTATTTATTTATTTTTTTCTCTCTGGCGGCGAGCGCAGACGCGCCAGGATGATGTCACGGTACATGTGCCGTAGCGCGCAGCTGGCGGGAGCTCGGCGGAACCGTGTTTGTGTGGCGTCGCCTGGTTGCGATGGCTGCAGCGCGGCTGTTTCGTGCCCCACGCACAAATTACGGGTGGCTTAAACTGCCGAAGAAAACGACGACGCTTGAGCCAATGCTGATGATGATAATTTCGTGACATACCCACAAATTACGGCTGGCCTAAACAGCTTCGCAGTTAAACAATCAAGGTGTTCTAGCGGGACTTCGCCGAACCCCCCGAATCACATTTTACGAATAATGTGAATTCCAATGCGATTACCAGTCAAACAATGCAGTCATGCACGATTAGCATCGTGCGCAACCGATAGTACCGCTGTGAATTACGCTGAGGGGGCGCCAGTCGGGAGACACGCCTTTGTCATCTGCCACGCTCCTGCTTGAATAGCTTAATTTTCATGCGTTTGCTCGCGTTCTGACTCCATAAGAATTGGCCAACTTATAGAAGCACAAGGTGGCAGAAGTTGCTGAGTTATGCACAGTGGCGTCCAGAGTGTAAATTTAGAATATTGCCTGTCTGTTTCTATGTTCAGTCATGTGACTATGGTTGCACTTCATTAGAACGGGTACAAATCACTGAAACAGCTTCGAACAATCTTTAACTAGGGACATGAAGGACGCTTCTTAAAAAAATGATATTTGCTGCATGGTTTGCGCGTAATCTCACATGGAGAGACCGATTTTCATCTCATCAGTGCGTAGCGCTGTTAAATATCACTCTGATTCCATAGCTTCAAAATAACAACCTTCGTAGAAAGCTCGAATGCCGACCATGTACCAAAGCACCTAAAAGGGATACTCGCTTTGAAGGTACAGGGCCCATCTCTATACGCGAAACCTTATCCCAAAGGTTCAGATATGCTATGGCGGTGTGTTTCGTGCCCGTTCTGTACAGCGCTGCTGTAGCCGGCTTTACAAGGAACTGCTTGACATATAAGCTACCGGCGTATATGATATAATCAACCGAAGCAATAAAAGAAACTCATATTAAAACATAAATGAAAACCTATGGTTGTCACATGCAAGAAGAGCAAGTAAGCGGACATACGATGCAACAAATGCTACGATTTTGCGTGCATGAAAAAGGAATATGATGTTTGACGTTTTTCCTTAAAATCCTAAAATAACTCTTATTAGTACAGCACTTGCGCTTGCTAATGTGTTACGCCACACGTACCTGACGGAGATTCATGCATAATTGCCCCGCTAGTGCTAAAACCGGCTGCGAAAACTGCCTCCGAATTGCTTCACAATAGATGATCTCTCGCATATATTATTGATTCAAGTTGTGCCTTTCGCATTGTGGCTTCCCTGTGCAGCTGAACTTTGACGCGTTCCATTAAGTAGATAACCTGAGGAAAACTGAAGCAGTTTTGAAGTCAGTAACATCGAGTAAATACGTCTCTTTAGCATTGGATTCCTACTGCACGGTGTGTATTTCCAACGTTAGTTTTCTTCCGCAACATTTAACATTTTTTAAGGCGAAAGCTTTCAATCTCTTTCATGTTTCAAGGTCACTGTGAGGTACAGAAAATGTGAGCGAGCCCGCCTAGCGCCTCGCATTTGCCTCGCGCTCGTGCCACTGCTCGCGCATTCGTCCTGTACTTCCACAACTGGCTCCGACGCCGCTCATCGTTTAATAAAAGGAAAGTGGAATGCTGCAATAACTCAACATAGACAACTTTGCGGCTGTAGTAAGTATGAAGCACTGCGTCCATAGAGGGAGTAATGGGGCCAGCGTTAACATTTGGAAATGCAAATCTGTGCTAGCGTTCATATTTTTTCCCTCGCGCTCAATGTAAGATGTCGTTGAGGGAAAGGGTATCGGCGGCGCTGGGGAGGAGGAGGGAAATGTAAATAGGAGCGTAGTACGGGCATTGAGGGCAAGAGCGGTGGCGGCGCTTGCCATTTGCCACTCTGGCATCTGGGTAAACGGTTGCGAGCAGTTATTTCAGGCGCTGCCTCGAAAAATCAGAGGAAGCGACTGCTCGTGTCAGTGGCACTTCAGGATGGTGGGCGGTTTTGGCGAGAGTCTCCACTTCTTCATTACCGGCTATTCCCAAATGGGAAGGCAGCCAGTGAAACGATATGGTGACCCAACAGCAGCCAATGCAGAGAACTTCGAGCTGAGCAAGGCGCCCGTAAGCCCTGGTCGACGGTTTTTGATGAAGCTCTGGAGCGGTGGCTTCGAGTCGCAGAGCACTGCTACCAATTTTCCAGGAGGGTCCTCAGCCCAGACATCGGCGGCTAGGTGGAGCCCCGCTAGTTCTGCCGTGGTGGTGCTCGCGGTGAAGGGGATCCCACATTGTCTGTTGACCACCCTGGCCGGGGTGGTGCAGGCTGCATCGGCCGATCTGTTCGCCAGGACTGATCCATCTGTGTAGACCAGCAGACTTCCCTCCAGCTCCTCGTGGAGTTTGTAGGTTGCAACCTGTTCAGTGCTGCAACCGGCTGTCGTTTAATCGCTCCATTGAGCGAGAGGTGGACTTCCGCTGGTCGATGGTGTAGTGGAGGCAGCGCGATTTTCACAGGGGCGTTCGTGATCACCTGCTCGTACAGCAGACACAGATCTCCCATCCGTGAGGACTGTTGCCTGCGGAGTCTAGCCAGCAGGACTCCGCCGTCTGTAGCACGATGAAGGCGGTCAGTGTGCCTGAAGGCGCGTTCAAGCATTCTTAGCGAGAGCGGCCATTCACCAGCCTCTGCCATTGTTGCAGTGACTGGTGAATGCTTTAGGAGCCCCAGGGTGCTCCTAATAGCACCTTTGTGCCGACCCTTCAGCTGCTCTCTCGGGGCCGGTGTGAGGTTACCCATGGAATGGCATAAAAGAGCATGGACGTTGCGGCCGCCTGGTTCAGCCGAAGCGCCCACGTTGTCGAGCAGCCACGGCCATGCTGCTGCAGCTTCCTGACAGCTCCCTGCACCCGGCGTACCTTGGTTGTGGTGGCCTTGGCTGCAGGAATCTACGTCAGCCGGTGGTCAATGGCGAGGCCCAGGTAAGTCACCATTTGCTTCAAGGTAGGGCGCGGCCAGCAATCTTTGGCCAGCTGCTTTGTGTAGCGTCAAGCTGAGGCCAGTGGGTGAACCAGCATGGCCTCGGTCTTGCCTGTGGAGACGGTGAGGCCTATGTTACCAAAGAATGCGGCCGTCACATCTATTGCCTGCTGTAGCCAGCATCGAATGGATGGCATGGACTTCCTCGGCTCCGGGTCCAGAGTGCCACATCGTCGGCATATATAGAGCAGCGAACAGGGAACGGTTGGTCCGCCGGTAGAGATGGGGGAAGGCCCGCGAGAGCAATGTTGAACAGGACATCAGAACGGGACACTCGTCTAGCAGCGTCGGAAGTCTTTAGCACCTTCTCGCCTCGCAACGTTTTTATATACGCATTTCGTGACGCAGCTAAACGTCGCCTCCCCTCCCTCAATGGCCTTTTGCGCAATGGCAGAAGTCGCGTTTGCTCTCTCTCTCTCTCTCTCTCTATATATATATATATATATATATATATATATGGTGATTGTAAAGGAGGAAACAGACGCTTAATGGTGCAGCCCTTCTCGGAGCACGGTGCAAAACGCGCGTTTGGTCTCCGCAGTGCATACGCTGACCATGAAAGCGCGTGTCCCTCGCGCGCTTTCACTCGCACATACAGCATACCACGCACGGCTACGATTTCATCGCCGTTGGACGTCATACGGGACCTCACGGCGACGGGGACGACGACGCCGACGGCAGAAATCCGCTGTGAGTGTTCATATAATTGCTATCGAAATAAAAAAATGGCGCAGTTTCACCCGAAAGGCGAAGCATCAATTGCGATAGCAACTTAGTAGAGAGCTATACTGAGTAAGGATGGTATTTTTATCAGCTGTATAAACTAGGACATGCAGCAGCACCAGCAACGCCCAGAACTGTTGAGACGCCGTCGCCGTTTTTCCAGCATTCGCACCTAACGCGCGCGGCTTTGGTGACTGTTTCCAGGACCTCTGGGGGCGGCTGGGAGGTTTTCGACAAGATCAGAACGGGAAACTCGTCGAGCAGCTTCGGAAGTCTTGACTACCTCCTCGCGCCGCACCGTTTTTATATCAATACGCATTTGGTGCCGCAGTTAAACGTCGCCTCCCCTCCCTCCCTCCGTCCCGTCCACCCACGGCCTTTCGCACGACGGAAGAAGTCGCGTTTGCTCTCTATATATGGTGATTGTAAAGGAGGAAAAAGACGAAGAAATAAACTTTATTATAACATGAAAGGATCAATGTGGTTAGGGCCCTTAGTCCAGGGCGCCATAAAGGAGGAAAGAGACGCTCAATTATGCAGCCCTTCAGGGAACACGGCGCTGAACGCGCGTTTGTTCTCCGACGTGCGTTCGCTCCCTGTGAAAGCGCGCGTCCCTCGCGCCCTTTCACTCGCACCAATGTCTTCTTTACTTTGCTCGCACATACAGCGTCCGGCGCGCGGCGACGATTTCATCGCCGTTGACGTCATACGGAACTGTACGGCGACGGACGACGACGCCGACGGCAGAAATCATCTTTGAAGCTGAAGTTGAAATTTACTTGCATCATCACAATGCGGGAATGCTCGGGCAAAATCTGAAAATCAATTCACTTGAAAAGCGCCCGGGCCCCCATATACAAGGCATACAAAAGGGGTTACATATACACTAACAAGCCATTTTAACTGTTGATCATTGCAGGTCAACGTCTAGTGTCATACAGTGTTATATAATACGAACAGCTTCCCAATAATTATAAATACATAAAAAAAGTTGTCGCAGTTTCACCTGAAAGGCGAAGCATCAATTGCGATAGCAAACTTGTAGTGAGCTATACGGAGTAATGATAGTAGCTTTATCAGCTGTATAAACTTGGACATGCAGCAGCATCGGCAACACGCAGAACTGTTGTCGACGCCATCGGCGTTTTGCCCGCGTTCGCTCAAAATGCGTGCGGCGTTGGTGACTGTTGCCGGAGCCTCTGATATAAATAGGCACTGCGTGCCGCAGCTAAACGTCGCCTCCCTTCCCTCCCCCTCCCCCACGGCCTCTCACTCGTCGGAAGAAGGCGCGTTTTCTCTACATACATGGCGATTGTGAAGGAGAACAGAGACGCCTACTTCTGCAGCCCTTTAGCGAGCACGGCGCAGAACGCGCGTTTGTTCTCCGCCGTGCGTTCACTCCCCGTGAAAGACGCGCCCCTCGCGCCCTTTCACTCGCACATACAGCGTTCGGCGCGCGGCGACGATTTCATCTCCAAATGACGTCATACGGAACCTCACGGCAACTGCGACGGCGACGCCGACGGCAGAAACCTGCTTTTGAGTGTCCATGTAATTGCTATCGCAATAAAACACTAACAGCAGTGGAAAATAGTACTGACATCATGGAATGAAATACTCTAGTATGTTACGTATGCTGCACGTTTCCACATGAATGTTTTGGAAAATTAGTCTGTTTAACAGAACTGCAAGTGAATGACGTAACATTTGCCACCCATGCTGAGTACGACAAAAGGGCACGTGCCAATACTATTTACTGCGGAATGGATATACAATGGTATTCGTTTTCAGCGGTGATATGCTAAGAAATGCATGCTCGCAGTTATATACAGATTTTTTGTGTCTCATGCATAGAAAATACTCGTAAAGTTTGGGCACGGGAACAATTTTAAACTGACGAAACAGTTCAGCAGTGTGTGCATTGTAATCAGCACTAGCGATATGACGTACGTAACGCCTTATTTTGTAGGACATGAGGTTTGCTAATGTTAGACGATGTGGTACCTCCCCAAACCAGGAAACAATAGTTAAGATGTCATAAGAATAGTGTGTTATAAATGATCAATTTTACGGATACGGGAAGGTATGAGCGAAATTTTGCTACAACACCAACACACCTATTTAGGCGAGACATAACTGAACTAACGTGAGGATCCCAGCTCATGTTTTTATTCAAAAATATTCCTAGCGTTTTTACAGTATCAACTATCTTA
The DNA here is from genome assembly GCF_013339745.2 of Dermacentor silvarum. Classification (NCBI taxonomy): domain Eukaryota; kingdom Metazoa; phylum Arthropoda; class Arachnida; order Ixodida; family Ixodidae; genus Dermacentor; species Dermacentor silvarum. The sequence continues at coordinate 133,322,652 of NC_051160.1, read as the reverse complement.
ATGTTGCAGTTTTCGAATTTTATCACTGGTTGTACCATAAGCGAACTTTGACGCGTAAGGGACAACACAGCTTTTTTTTTCTCATTTATAAACAGGTAATTTGCAGCGCTCCATCTACTAAGTTTTTCCATAGTTTCGTTGACTGTCCATATAATTGCTGTCGCAATAATAACTATCATTGGTCGTATGCTGTATGTGCCAGTGAAAGCGCGCAGGGACGCGCGTCACGGGTAGCGAACTCACGGCAGAGAGCTTCTTCCCTCTTCACTTCTTCACTTCTTCCCTCGCGCGAGAGGCCGTGGGGGGGATGGGAAGGAGGGAGGGGGGGCGATGTTTAGCTGCGGCACCAAATGCGTATCTTACGACCGGGCGCAAGGGGAACCCCCTGGCGACTCAATCACAGTCCGAGAAGATTTAACATAAAATGCATGCGCTTTTGTATGCCATTTTCTATGACATTTGTTTATGGGCTGTCATTCTCTAAATTATGGAAAGCTGTATAAACTGGGACATGTAGCAGCCCCAGCAACGCGCAGAACTGTTGTCGATGGCGGCCGCGTTTTGCCCGCGTTCGCACCGAACGCGCGCGGCCTTGGTGACGTGTTTATGAAGAACGTGCCAACCTTTGCTGTACACCCTATGACGGTGCACCGCACCGACCATAAGGCCATGGTCCCTGCGGTCACTAAATAAAGGAAAACGACCGGATCATATATATTTCTCATTCTGTGATAGTTCAAATAACCAAATACACCACCACATCGTAATAGTCCTAATTGGAAATACATAATGCCCACTATAGTACAGCTTCGCTGGTCTTCCATCTCCTAGCCAGGGGAAAGGCTGACAGTTTTTTCCTGCAAGACAGGCTACGCAACCAGTCCTCGATGTCTGACAGGAGCCTGACGGCACCTCCAGGTTTTCGATGTTGGGTGTTTCCATTACCGCAGAGTGTCTCTACGTCACGACGGACGGAAAAATAGCGAGTGCAGCCGTCTAATGGAGGCCGCTGGTCATTGCTCTCTACCTATAGACCTACCTCCACCAATTGTATTGTTACAGAACATAGTTAAAGTGCTTAGTGATAAATTCATTAAAGTGACCTCGGTTGACTCTAAAGCACCAGTCTCGGTATTGGCTGCCACGCTTAAATCCACGTGGGATGAAAAGTGACGTTTCACTTGGACCTAAAACCAAATATTCGTGATGTTCGTGGCAAGTCATTGCATACAACTGGCGTGTATACTGTCAACATGTCTGTTGATGAGCATGCATTTAAGAAGGAGCTTCCAGTTTTTCCTCGTAAAAGGCACTATATCATGCAGAGAATTCAGTTTTGGCATCTCTGTGACACCACTTTTAATTCCTGCACGGGAGCACTAAGGGTAAGCGGAAGTCACACTTATAGAAGACTCTTATTTTATAAAAGCGTGTTATGCGTTTCTGGTGATATGCTTGGGCTGGAGTTATCGGCAGTGCGCGTTCCTTATGCTTGTGACGTCACTAACCACCACACTATTGACGCAATAGTGGAGCCCATTCATAGAGATTGCCGAAAAAACTGAATGTTTTAGTATTTCGCTACGTACCCGTCCTGGTCGTCGGTCATGCAGAAATATAGAGGAAGTATTCGTCCTATGAATGCATCGTGCATCCCGGACTGGTGCAAAACTTGCTTCCTCTTGAAAATGCACAGAACTTACAGTGGTCATAGCTGCTGTTGGTCTGCCATGCTGTCTCACAATATTGTCTATGACAAAAAAATCGGGGTAGCTTGCACTAGTGACACAAGGCTAAAGGCACAGCGGATCTGATCTGAGCTGGTCCTGGCCATACGAAGTGATGCTAAGTTATACGAAGTGTATAAGCCTTTCCTCGTGGCCCGTGGCATCGGGGAACGCCTCGCGAAGCACTTGCAGTCCCCGAGCACACGTAGGGGAAGTGGGGCGAAAGCTATGCACAGTGTACTGATGAAGCACAGCAGAAGACACGCCAGGATGCCGTCACGGCGCATGCGCAGTAGCGCGCAGCTGGTGGGAGTTCAGCCAAGTCGCCGCCAGAGCCGCCTGCTGCAGTCACGGACACCGCGAGTATATTGAACTAGAATATATTCTAGTTCACTCTACCGCGAGCGTTCGGTGCTAATGCGGGAAAACGGAGAAGTGCGTATGGAGGCGGCAGCACCTCGGCGCGTTCCCTCGTTGGTGCTGCTATAATTTGTGTTTCTCTTCCGCTCTCATTTTCTCCTTCTCTCCCCCGAGCACAGCACGCAACGCGTGCATTCTTTGCGCTCTCATTTTCTCTTTCTCCCGAGCATAGCGCGCGACACTCCGCGAGGTGGTTGCTAGGCAACGCAGTGGCAGGCGGCACTCATTACAGCCGGATTAAACAGCTCCGCTGTTAAACATCACTCAGTATTGACAAACGGTGTGCCTTGGCAGACCTTCTGTTGAAGCAGCCGTCGCTTTTTGACTTCTCGCAACGAGGTCGAGCATTATTGATTCCAGCTTTCCAAAAATGTCTGAAAACAGACGCTGCTTCTGCGCAATCCAATCCGACAAAAGTCTGACAAAGTGTCTCCGTGAGAACGCAAGTGTATTATTGAGAAAGTTTAAGAAATGTTGCAAAAGGGGGTTCGTCAAGAGTCGATTAGTCCATGAGCTTCCACAGTGATCCTTATAAAAAGTCATGGGCCATTCCACTCTGTGAAGGTGGATGACCAGCAAAGGTATTTAGCACCCGACACAAAGGTGAAATATGATATTGAACCAAGGTAGGAACTTCTTTATTATTGTCTTGGAAGCAGTACACAATGGTCACGCTAATTAATTCTCCCGGTGCGCTTTGGCACCGCAGGGGATATGATAAAGCCTATCTGAACAAAGGAAGCGCTATCAGGCCACCGAAAGTAAGGAGTGAAAGGAAGGAGAGATGTTGAAATCTCTCTATCGGCCATGGCTCGACCCCACTGGCTAACAACTATCACACCTAACAACGTATTAATTAATGTGTTTATTTATTTATTTACTTGCCTATTTACTAATATTAACCCTAAAGGCCCTCAAGTTCAGGTGTTACATGGGGAGGGGGGGGGGTCTGGTACAAATAAAGTTGAAGCTGCATAAATATGTTTCCAAGCGCACAAATTAATAGTGCAGGCGTATACAATATTTAAAACAAAAATAATACAGTACATATGCGTGATTGCAAAGCAGGCGGAGGAAATGCTTATTTTCGTCAGATGTTAGAGTTCTTTGAATTAATACGTAAAGGAGGCCTCTCGACTTGGGTATTCCGCAACGTCGACGTGGACTACATACTGCAGGTCCGGCTAGTGTTTGCGTAGAGCTTTAGCTTTTATTCTCCTTCTGTCCTTCTGATGTTCAGGATGCATGTTTAGTGGTATCAGGTCTAACCTAAATCGTTGTGGTTATTAGGGGAAGTTTACATATTGAGGTTTTGTGAATCCTTATCGGATTCCCAGATTCTTCGGCCAGGCGGCTTGCAGAGGCCGTAAGCCCCCGACATTTGGCGATCTCCAAAGCTGACTTGAAGGTCCAAAGCTGGATCGCGGGATCCGAGCTGGACACCGCTACCTCTCAGTACAAAGTGTAATTAAGTTGGAGTTCCGCCCTAGGCTTCAACCCGGGGCAGTCGCTTGATAGATGCGTCAGGTGCGCTTTATGGGCGTCGCAGTTCTTACATTTAGGAGAGAAGCAGCCTACATGTATTAGTGAATACTTGTAAGGGTTGGCAAATGAGTCAGTCTGCAACTGTCTACAAGTAACTGGTTGCAGCTTATCCAGCGACTTATGTAGAGGGGGGTATTTCTGTCCACCTTCACGGAAGTACGTGGTAATTTCGTGAAACTTCACCATGCGATCCCTCGATAAACCCAGATCGAGGTCTCCCACCGACCGACTGACGAAACCTAGGGCATAATTGTGGGCAGCGCATGTCCTGGGTGCGAGGAATGTGCGGAGGCCCAGATGATTTGAACCAGGCGTTCAGGTTGTGGATATTTTTATCAAACTTCCAGGCCAGGTATGCGGATTTTTCCACTGTCAACTAACTGCAGCTTTAGAATCACTAAATACGATTTTCATGAGGGCGCCATTTTTAGCCAGAGCTATAGCCGCCTCTTCTGCTTCTTCGGCATGTATGAAACTAACTGTTGCTCCGGGGTGGGCCTGGCCTTCATTGTTGACTATGCCTGTAAAGGAGGCCTCTCGACTTGGTATTCCGCAACGTCGACGTGGACTACATACTGCAGGTCCGGCTAGTGTTTGCGTAGAGCTTTAGCTTTTATTCTCCTTCTGTCCTTCTGATGTTCAGGATGCATGTTTAGTGGTATCAGGTCTAACCTAAATCGTTGTGGTTATTAGGGGAAGTTTACATATTGAGGTTTTGTGAATCCTTATCGGATTCCCAGATCCTCCAGTATGTCTTTCTACTTCAGTTTCGGATAGCCTCTCCAGCTCAGTCAGTCTGTGTGCTTCGGTCAGCTCCTCTATGGTATTGTGTATTCCCAATTCTAGTAGCTTCTCATTAGCCACGTCTCTAAGGAGGTAGAGGGCTGATTTGTATGAATGTCTAATTAGGCAATTGATTTTCTTCTTTTCAGCCGGGCAGAGGTGCAGGTACGGAAGAGAATACACTATGCGGCTCAGGAAGAAGGCTAGGACAAGTTGTCTGACATCCACTTCCTTCGTGTCTTTATGGTTGCTACTCAATTAATTACCATGTTTGTTTGTCTAAGGCACCCTTTGATTTTGCTCAGGGTAACTGTGTTCCTTCCGTTGTTTTGTACGTGCATCCCCAGAATTCTAAGGGTCTGCACTTGTGCGTATGTGCCATCTACTATCACCTTGATGTTCGGATGAGGTGTTTTTGCTTGTGGCTAAGCCCTTATTATCTGAAGATCTGATTTTGGGGGGAGCATGAGAGACCTAATTGATTCGCATGCTATGACACTTGGTCTGCTCCTGCTTGTAGCGTTTCCTTTTTGTCATTATCGTTTGCGGTGTCAGCCCAAAGGGTGATATCGTCAGCGTATAGTGAGTGTCTTAAACCAGTGATTATGCTAAGTGTGGTAGCCAGCGGCATAAGAGAGATGTAAAATGGGAAAGGGCATAGTACGGTTTCTTTGCATAGTGCGGTTTCTTTGCGGCCGAGTAGCAATGTGGAAGACGCGACGGAGCCTAGCTGGAGTTTGGCAGTCCTGTCGGAAAGGAAGGCTTTGATATGATTGTAGGTATTGTGCCCGACATTTAGTTTCTCCAACGCAAGCATGATTGCCTCATGCTTAATGGTGTCAACGGTTTTGGCTAGATCTTGGGCTAGGACAGGTGTAGTTCTTTTCTTGTGAATAGGGCTTGAGACCTCTTCTGAGAGTCTTAGCCCAATGTCTTGTCTTAATAGATTTGCTCTAAAGCCAGTCATGGTGTGCGGGAAGTGTTTTATGTCATCCGTGTGGCTCTGTAGCTTCCTTAGAATTACGTGCTCTAGCACTTTGCATAAGCAGGAGGCTCTCGAGAGATATGGTCCCGAGGTTCTGCAGGTCAAGCTTCATTCCCGGTTTCGGGATGAAGACTATCTTTGCATGCCTCCAGAATGAGGGAGTTCCCCTCTTTCCCAACATTTGTTAAGGTATATAGTAATTGCTTCGATCGAGGTATCATTTAAGTTTATTACTGATTTGTTGGTAATCCCGTCGACTCCCGCAGCCTGCAGGTTCGGAGTCCTTCAAGCGCAGCTCGCACCTCAGTCACTTACATCCCCTCGTCTTGTTTTTGGCTCGGGGTTCCCGAGCAGCTCTGCAGAGAGACTTTGATGTGTCTACTATCTCTATGCTAGTTCCTCGACGAGTTCTTTACCTGTAAGTGCATGGTTATGCACTAGTCTAGTGATGTTTTTACTCTGCGCTATTTGGCTGTTCTACGGATCCAGTAGTTGTCTGAGGAGGTGCCAAGTATTATTGAGTCCAAGTTTGCAACTCATTTTATCGCAGACTTAGCGCCATTGTTGCCTGGCAAGCTGTTGTGCATAATCTTCTATCTCTTTGAATAGCTTTGCGCCTTTAATGCGCAGTGGTCGATTGAGTTTTTGGGTTTGCCACCTTCACTGCAGACTTTCGTATGCTTCCCAGACATATAGCAGCTGACTGCCCACAGATTGTGGTGCACCGCAATCCCACCCTCATAGGCATGCCTATGAGGGTGGGATAGATTTAGTTACTGTTTTAACACCATTGATGCAATCTCTCTCTGACCAATCCCTCTAGATTTCTTATCTCATTCCATGTGTTTTGATCTGTGAGTTGTCTGAATTTGTCCCAGTACGTAACAGGAGCGGTTTCCTGCCTCTACCTCTGAGGTTTTTGTGGTAATAGTAGATACCGCTATGTAGAAGTCACCATCTAGGTTAGCAATGTTGTTCTGCCATGTCACTTTCTCTATATACTTTGTGAGCGTCAGGCCCGGACATGTGTGAACCTGTGTGCTCCGGCAAATTCTAGTAGGGGTGACTGGGTCTGTTGTAGAGTAAGACGCACATCCTGGATGTAGTTCCAGGTGTGCGTGCCTTTCTTGTTCTCTATAACCCCAGGCCATGTTTTGTGAAAGTCCCCTACTATGACTAGTAGATTTTGTTTATAAATCTTGAGTGTCCTATTATTGCTTCGATAATTTCGGGGTACTCCCTTTGGTTTGCTGTACTCATTAAGTATGAATGGGGCGGGTATGCCTACCCATTGTGGAATTAGTTCTACTAGGAGACAGGCCAAGTCAGACATTTGAAGGTCATGTTCTACGACCGTTGAATTTCTCTGGACTAATGCGGCGATTGGGAGTTTCTCTGAAATTTAGTCTTTGTAGTTCCTGTAGTTCCACCGTTTACCATTGCCAAGTGTTTTCTGCAAGCCAATAATGTCGGGGCTTTTTCTTTGAGATTTTGCATGTGCAAATGTCGGTTACTTTCAGAAGCTTCTACAGTTTCATTGCCAGATTGCTATGTCATTATGCAGTCCCGCCATGTTGAAGTACATTGGGGTGGGGGGAAGGTTTCTGGGACGCCGCCTGGCACCTGAAGTAGTTGTACGCTGCTCGAAGGTAGATCTAAAGCTAGGACAGGCTGCTTGTTGTTTTGCTTTGTCTGGCCTCAATTGCGTTGATTGTGCTCCCAATTTGTGCGGCAAGTTGCAAAAATTATGCTCCTTCATGGATTTATTTAATCCGTGGTGTTTTTCTAGTCGGTAGAGGTTGCTTTTTTGTGTGTATGGGGGAGGGTGGGGGAGGGATTACATTGTGGGGAGTATGATCCTGAAGAGGCTACGGATGCAGCGGGTGTGTTAGCTATTTGTTGTGGGGGTGTTTTCGTGGCGGAGTGTTCAGTTATAGATCTACTAGTTTGCCCTCTCTCTGCTCTCGGTTTTGTGTTTCTACGTGTTGTATTCTTTAATGACCTGCTTTGGACCGGGAGGTAGGTGGACCCCAGCTTACCTGTTATGACCGGTCTTTGGACAAGCTTCTGGCCAAGGGCGGGAAGGAGCTTGACCTGCTTCGACTGCTCGCTCCTGGACCGCATGTGGCTGAACTGGACCGGCTTCTTGAGGCGTCTCCCTCATTCTTATTCTTGGGTGGTGCCGGTGGGGTAGCAGGTTTCTTGTTTATCGTAGCGAAGCTTGCATCTTCTTTGCACCTCCCTTGCAGACGATGCATTTCGGTGTGCAATGTGGTTTTTCTTACTTCGCATGTTTTTGTCCGCGTCGGTAGGAGAGCTCTTGCTTCTCTTGCGGGCACACATCCGCTCGATGTCGTGATCTCCGGCAGTTGAAGCACGCTCTAAATTTGGCTTCAAGGTGTAGCATTTCACGGCACCGCCGAAGATGTCGATGCTCTCCGGCATTCTTGCGATGTTGACGAAGCTGACCAGAACAGACTTAATCAGTCACAATCTTCTAGCTCCTGCGATTTCCAAGTGCTTGCCTGTGTTACGCGGTTGTAGGTCCGACAACATTTGGTCGTTGCTGGGGTCCAGAGTAGGCATCCAAAGTGCGGTAGACTGCGCTTTCAGAGTGGAAAGGAGCGCTTCAAGAGGCTGCACGAACTCATAGCGTGCAGGGATGAAGCAGCGGTAAAAATTGACGAGTTCGAGAAAACGTCGCAAGATACGTCTGGGCCTTAGGTGGCGGGAAGTCGATGATGGCCATGAACCTTGTCAGAGACTAGAGTGATGCCATGATTGGTGATGTGATGTCCGAGCAAATCGATCTCCGGAAATCCAAAATGACATTTATCAACATTGATGACGAGATCGTAATCACGAAGTCGAGCGAAAAGTTGACGTACATGTGCTTTGTGGGTTTCAGCATCCTTGCTGGCGACGAGAAGACCATCTGTGTAGCAAAACGAAACGGTAAGCCTCTGGTAGACTTCGCCTATAAAACGCTGAAAAAATTGAGCTGCGTTGCGCAAACCAAAAGGTATGCGTAAATACTCAAAAAGCCAAATTCGGCAATAATAGCAGTTTTTGGGATGTCGGATGGCTCAACGGGGAGCTGTGATAAGCTTTCACGAGATTGATTTTAGAATATAATGCTGTGCTGGATAAAACGGCCGTCCAATCCTGAATATTGGGTAGCGGTATCGGTCGGGAACACTGACCGCATTCAGTGCGCGATAATCACCACAGGGTCGCCAATCAATGTTATTCTTAGGTACAATGTGTAGTGCCGACGACCACGAGCTTGATGACGGAAGAATGATTTTAGTTGCAACGTAGGCTCGAATTCATTGCGAGCAACTCGAAGTTCATCAGGGCCGAGTCGGCGAGGGCGGCTGTGAACGGGTGTGCCTGTGGTAACAATACCATAGGTCACAGTGTGTTTAGGGGTCTTATCCATCGGAGACTGTGTAGTAATCTCCGCAAACTCGTTGAGTAGAGCTGTATACGGTGAGGTAGATACTTTGACGAAAGTAGGGTTGAGGGCAGTAGCGTGCGGCAAAAAACCGTTGACTGACATACGCGTGATGGTATCCACAAGGCGACAGCGGCTCAGTGTGCACGAGCAGATGAAAAGTTCTCATGAAATCAGGCCCTAAGATTGCATAGCGGACGTCTGCTATCCCAAAAAGCCATTGCAACCTTCTCTTAAAAGCAAAATCGAGGGTAAGATCATTCTGCCCGTAAGTTGCGATGACGGAAGAGTTGAAAGATTTTACGGGGGGTTGACTTTGCGCGGATAGGCTGGTCAGCTTTGGAGGCGGCCATTATACTGACCTCCATACCAGTTTCTACCAACAAACGCAGTCCTGTGGTTTGGTTGGTTATATAGAAAAGGCGGCTTGACGTATGGCCATGATCGTCCACCGCTGTTATTGATGATCGGCCTGAGTGTTTCCCGTACGCCCCGAAAAGGGTGACAGGCATCGACGAGCCACGGCGCAAAACGTCGGTGGTAGTATACCACAGGCTTCGTGATGAAAAACTGCCCTCAGGTTGCTGAAACGGCCGTTGCATAGAAGGCGACGTGAGAGGCTGATGAGTTGTGCAGGGTCGGTCATTGAAGTTGCGAGTGTGGCGAAATTCCTGACGCAAGTCGGCGACTTGAGATGCGAGCTCCTTTACTGTTTCCCGAAGGCAATCCACTTCAGGAAGTGGAGAGCTACGGTCAGCATCTATGACGGCGGGAGGGACGTCCATCATATCGTTGGCCAGTTCGGCGAGTTCCGACAAGGGCTTATGCTTAGCCGTGACGAGAGCCATGTGTACGTTGGCTGAAAGACGTTGTAGAAATAACTCACCTAATAGGGCCGCGTCCAAGGAGTCTACTTGGTCACCAATAAGGTGCTGCAGGTGACGCAGAAACTGGGTTGGACCTCTGTCACCTAGCTCTTCGTTGTTCAGGAGTGCTGAATACGCCGATGCGCAGGCGGTACGAGATGGCGAAGAATAGTCTATTTGATTGTCATATATGGAATTTCGTCGCGTGGCTTAAGTGTATGTCGCGTATCTCAATGCTTCAAGCAGGAGTTCATACTTGGGAACTTCCGACGGGACGCGATGAATGCGGAACTTCTCAGCTTTTATGAACCTAACATGGGATCATCAAACCATAGCTGCGCCAATGTAATGATGGCTGTAGCTAATATAACACCCGTAGTTGGTACCTGACCGGTTAGAGAGGTAGGAGCGGAGTTGCGGTTGGCTGGAGTCTGGCGTTGGTCTATTGAAGATCGCGTTCGTAGTCCGGGTCACCAGTAACTGTAAAACCACCAAGCACAGTTAAGGGCTTTATTTGTACGTCCCTTCAGTGTATCTAGAGGTAGAGGTAGAGCCTTGGAGTTACAGGCACATACCCACTCTGGCGGATTCGGCCAAGAACCGGGTAGTTTGAAATAACTATGAGAAAGGAGATGTATAAAATAATGCAAACATAAATTTGAGAATATATACGCATCTGAGAATGAATAATTAGAATATATCAAATCACTTGAATAGAATAAAGAAATAAATGATGACTAAAAAAGAAGTAGACAGCTAATCATCAAATTTGTAAAAATATTTCGGAACCCTAAGCCCTGATTTTGTCATCTAAATCTTTGTGACCCTGTAATGTAATTCTGGATGGCATCGACAACCTTCCTGTCGCTTTGCCCGAAGGTAGAGGCCCCCAATGATAGTAAATTTTGAACACTTAATTCTAATCTAAGAAGGCGGAATGGTGTTTCTAAGGTTCTTTTTCGCAATTCAGAATATCTTTTACAGATAATGAGAAAATGATCTAATGTTTCATGTTGTCCACAATAGGGACAGTTAGGTGAGGGAACCAGACCTGCTCTGTGTAGGTAAAAATTTAAAAATGGAATTCTGCAGCGTAGTCTAGTGATTGCGACTTCAAGTGATCACGTTTGACTGAGTTTGCTATTCCAATAATGCGACAAATGCTGAAAATCTGAGGAGTTTCTTAAAGAAGGAGCGTGAGAAGTTCACGCAGCATCAATATTCGCCGAAATCTAGCCCCTATGATGAAAGCTGAAATCGGTAGGAACCGGGCCATTCAGGGACGCTTTCGCCAACGAATCTGCCATTTCGTTTAGAAATAGGTCCTTATGCCCTGGTACCCACACCGATCTAATCAAAGCTACGTGAGGGGGCACTAACGATCTGAAAGCTCGCAAAACCGGGGAATTATCGGAAGCTGTGAGGGAGGAGCACAGAGATAAAGAATCCGCCATGATCACTGTGGAACGTGTTGATGTATTGAGTTTACGGAGGGCTAGAACGACAGCTAAAAATTCCGCTAGAAAGATCAGGTACGAAGTCTGGGAGGCGAAAAGAGAGCGACCAATCAAGAATAGGAGAAATTATTCCCATTCCACACTTTTCTTCATTTTGAGAAGCGTCAGTGGCAATAACTGTCTCGATCGGAACGTGCAAAAGTAATCATTTAAGATTGAGCTTAGCATGCGGAAAGATAATGCCTTGGCATTTTTAGGAAAAATATCATCATACTGAATTTTAACGGCATTCGTGTTGTAAACAACAGGACTCACCTCACGAATTTGTATGTTTATTTGATCTAGGAGAGTTTGAATAAAAATAATTTGTGGTGTGTGGAATCGCGGCCAGTACAAGCTGAAAAACAAGTCTAGCTGGGACATAAAAACTGTTTGTGAACGCATTATAGGGGATTCATATAGTCTTAAATATGACTTCACAGCTAATAATCGAAACCTCGTAACAAGAGATGGCATCCTAGCTTCCAGATCTAAAACTTCATTTGCTACAAATTTAGGTAGCCCTAAACATTGTCGCAAGGCTTGCCTCTCCAGAAGAGCAAGGGGGCGAAGTTTATATGCAGGAGTTCCAGAGGACAGTACGCATCTAAATTCCAATACCGGTCGAACATACATGCGGTATATTGTTAAAATTGTTGCTCTTCGCATTCCTGATCGACTATTGCTCAGCCTACGCAGCAAGCCAACCGCACGAACACCTTTTGTTGCAATATAGTCAATGCGTGCCTTCCAAGACAGCGAACCGTCATATATCACGCCAAGATACTTGACTGTCTCTACTTGTGGGATAATATTTAGACGATAAGAGAGAGAAATATATATGGGGCCCTGTAGTGGAAACGCTAGCACTGAGCATTTGTTAACGTTGAGACAGATGCATCGCATCAAGCCAACTTTCTATAGCAGAAAAGTATGTCTGTAATACTAGATAAAGTTTTGGATGTCATTTGCCGATGAAAAAAAAACGCTATGTCATCAGCGTACACTTGTTCCAATTCCATACAGTGTACATATGTACGTATGCGCCAATGGAGGAGGAGGACGAAATAACTTTATTGTGTCCTGAGGAACCCCTCCTCACCCACTCTTTGTTTAGTGGTCGGCAGGGGTCGCGGGCCGCACCCACGTTGGGACGGGAAGCCCGTGAGCCTCCGCCCTTTCGTGAGCCCTCTGGACAGCCCGAAGCTGGGTCTGGTGGTCGTCGCTTCGCAGAGCGTCCTCCCAGTCTTCTTCTTTACGGAACATGGTGTCGCTTAACGCGGAGCATTGCCAGAGCATGTGCGCTAGCGAGCAGTATGATTCGCCACAATCCGGACATTGCGGCTTTACCTCCTGGTGATAAAG
>NC_051160.1:133261241-133309908 GCF_013339745.2 Dermacentor silvarum | reverse complement strand
TTCTGAACTGAGGCCACTCATCCAGGAACCAAGTCAAGCAGAAAACTGCAACATGTGAAGCCTGGAGACTGCTTCCTGATTGACAGTACTCCTGTGGTGGTTCTGGAGATAATTGCAGACCACTTCAAGGGTGGGATTTTGCCAAATGCCAGGGACTTTTTCAAACGTCCACTGAAGTCGTCTCAGTTGAATATCTGGCGCTGCAATACGTTGAGTAACGAAAGAAAAGGTCTGGTATCTTGATGACCTTCGGAACACAGCTCGGTGCCTGAGGCTAACTACAAGCAAGGACATGTTGTTATTCCTCTTTTGCACTTTCACTGAAGCTGTCAGTGGCCGTTGGGCTTGTAGTGACCCCAAACTGCCTTAGTCAGCCGTCCAACTGCCACATAGCATGCCGTTCAAACACTTACGGCAAGCATGATGATAGGCTGTACAACCAGGACACATTGCATGTCAATTCTCAAGGTGCTACACCAGCTGTTATTCACGCTTCTGCTGTGTTTTCACCACATCAGGCTCACACTGCCATGCCTCTTCAGAAGTCGCTGCTCACACTGGGGCGCATCACAACCTCCATGACTTAGTTACGAGTGGCGCAGCAGAGCGTCTGAGCCATCCAGTTCCCCTGCATCACGGATACCACCTGAGCCTGCACCTAGCTTTCTGAAACTTCAGTTTGTGCCTTTGATATCTCCACTTTCTACGTGTTGAAGTGCACTTCATCTGGAACAAGTTGCAGCACGGAAGACTAAACGGCCCTCTTCAGGGCCACCCAAACTATATGACTGGCAGGGACGTGGTAACTCCCATCTCTGCCTTCGTACACCCTCTAGAAATTAGCATGTGGTTACGTTTGTGTGTGTTTGAATAAAATATCATTGAATATCTTGGTAAGTGCTTCTGAAAGAAAAATTATACAGAACAGTTCTTTTCGAGAATACACAGAAGGAAAGAGCAAGGAGTAAACAAACCATCTATTTAGTAATCACAAATAATGCCACTATGGATGAAGGGAAACAAAAACAAAACAAAAAAAACTTGGCAACATGAAACAAGAAACCAGAGGGTCCACATTTTCTGTGATCATGACTAACAAACCAAAAATGACAAAGTAAAGTCATTGTTGACTTCATTCCACAAGCAGTGAGTGCCTGTTAAGCTATGCTGTAGACAGGTTCTGCGTTCCAGTGATAAGTGCCCTGTTGTGCTAGCTTAATGTGTTTCTCAAAACTGACGGGGATTAATTCTGTAATTGGCATGTTTTAAATAGAGCTGCTTGTTTAGAAACGAAACCAGCATAAATTCAGGAGGATAGAAACAAAGAAGTGACTGAACAAGAGTTAGACTTGGAGATTTTAGTTTATCTTCACAATTCCCAACATGGGCATTTTTGGCACACAAGAGTTCGTAGCTCAAAAGGCTGATATAAGTGTGGGAAGTTCGTGAAATCACACTAGTGTCTTCGACACACTGAACCTAAGTTTAAATTGTAGGTAGCTCAGATAGTCAAGTTATAAACAATTACAAGTTATAAAGACTTTTTTTTTCAGGCGGGGGGGAGGATACAAATGTACTTTCCAGGCGACAAAGTTGCAGTTGTTTTTTAATCTTTATTATTATTATTATTATTATTATTATTTGTAAAATGGGTTTGGGCTTTCTAAGGTTATTCAAAGGATATCACAACTTAATGTTTTGCATGTGCGTGATCCCTGCAGCCACATCTCACCTTAACAAGGTTCATACATATTCTAAATGTCTGCACTCGCCTAAACAAGGTTCAAATGTTATTCTAAATGTCTGCATTCTTTATCAGTGAGCAAAACAGATGTCATGCTCGCATGTCAGGAGCTGTTTCTTAATTAGTACATTTCCAGAAGCTCACTTTCAAGAGTTGTGCATGCCTTTAATATCTCATGTACATCATTAAAACTGGTGGTATAGCTGCATTAACAACAATGAAAGAATAAATGGCCACCTGTGTGCTCATGGGCAGCAAAGAGCAACGCTCATGCATTCTATCATTGATGTGCTGATAAATGGATGTGAACCCTGCCAAATGTAAAAGGGCTCTGCAAATTATTTCTGTGGCGTGTGAACTCTGTGGCATATTTGTCATGTAGCCGCCCTGAATTGGTTTGTGATATGGCTACAGAAGCCATCAAGCTTGCTGTGTGCTGAAAACAGTCGATCACATTGGGCCCCTTCTCGTCTTTCTTGTGCAAAAATGCACAAATATGACATTATTTCGTTATTATTCTTCTCTGTTGTGATCACCTTGGCGTGCATAGTGCTGCCCATCTCATTTTTTTTGCACGGTCACTGTGCCACCACATCAGTGGCACTACTAAGATGCCCATCAGCTTCCAGGCAACAAATTCCTTGCTGACAGCTCTATTCATTTGAGTGAATGCAGCACTCTTTCAAGGCCTAATGCTTGAAAAATGAGCTGCAGTGAGGCGCAGTGATGTAGTTCTGCCTAGATTGCAACATATTTGGGCTAAGCCTGACAGTGACTGCACCATAGAGCAGGTTGGTCATCATTCAGCACCTTGCCTATCTAAGCCTCTCATCTTAACGGCAGCAGCCCTGGCTGCTTCCACACATGTGGAAAGATAGCATGAACACAGTATATACATCTGCATCTATACATGCAGCATGCACATCGTCACTGGAGCAGCCGTTTAGTGTGCGGCTAGCACAATGGAAGCACCCACATTATTCCACACTCAATTTTACATTATCTCAAGCTGTGCCGTGGAAGATGAGACATGGCACGATTACTGTATCTGTGATGCCGCATGGCACGTCCTTATAGTAGTCATGCACATGTCATCTTCGACATGATGTCCCTTATGAATGAAGCATCAGCATAACCACTGCCTCGCACCATAGCATAGGGACACTAAAGAGCAATACTAAGTCATCTTAGGACTGACTTACGTTGACTTTTACTGCAGAATATAAAGGCAAATGTTTTTTTTTTTCTTTTTTAATGTCGTACTGGTGCATCAATGTGGTAGTATGAAGATTTCAGTGTATTCCCTAATATTCAAGATATTCATATTCATATTCAGGGGAAGTACTTAAAAGTTCCTAAGGTTATTCGTTCGCTTCATTACAATGATGTCATTCTTGACCAGATAAACAAGTAGACCCGAGTAGGTCTTGTCAAAATTCAAGACATCACAGTGAGCCTGGTGCTAGAACTTCACCGCAGCACTACCACTTATCTTCCAATTTTGTTTCTTCTCGGACTTGCCAAGCTGCCTCTTATGTGAACAGTGGCCCTTTTGCTATTGCAGTGCAGAATTTACTAAATCAGCCTAACTTGGTAGTCCCCTGTAGCACACCTATAATGTAAAGTGTAAAATTGCTGTTACAGTTTGAGCCTTATCTGAGGTGAGTTAATGGTTATGAAAACAGATACCAGAACCATGAGAACTGCCCTGTGTGCATTGGATGGTAGATAATGACTATTTGGTTAGAGTGAATGTACTAGCCACTTTGGCTTGGACTTCTCAGGTCTAGTTACATAATATATGATACTATGTTAGTAGAATTAGAAAAAGACAAGCTTCCTTGTGGGGGCACGTGGAAGCAATAAAAGAACAAAATTGTGCGTATGCGTAATTGACTGCTTGAAGTTTGGCATCATTTCCTTTGCCTATGTAGAGGGGCTGTATTGGAGACATGATAGCATGTTTATTATAGAAACGAGCATGCAAACAAAGAAGACTGATAAAGAAGCAAGGAGAAGCACTGACTCGCAATTGAGGTTTTTATAGATGCTGTGTATAGTGAGATATACAACAAACATAAAAACTACAACACACTACTAGCTTCAAAATAAAAGCACAACCATTTATGCACTTAAGAACGTCTTTTTCATTCAATGAAATGGAAGGATAACTGCTGCGCATTTCATCAAATCTGGTGTGGTACAGTCTGTAATTTTCTGCGGGGTGAAGTTGCGTATTGCTGTGATGGATGATTCCCTAAACGAACATGTGGCTGCACTGTTGATAACTGACCCCTATGTGGTTGTTCGTTGGCTTTATTTTATGCTCCTGCAATGTACATCAATGCAACTTCGTGTTTCTCCTGTATTAGTGAGCCCATATTACAAATTTTGCCTCTAGCTCTTCAAGTGGCTGCAGATATGCGTTTGCAACACTGCATTTTTTCTTAATGGAGCATTAGTTATTTACAGCAGGGCAAGATTTTTAAACTAATTTTTTATTGCATGACAGAATTACGACTTGGAACTTGCACTGCACCACCACATTCAGTACGGGATATGGCATGTGCCTGTGGTGCTATGGTAGCTGTCTCCATTTTCTTTTATACCCCATGCATATGCTCCCTGCCAGTTTTGAGCTTTCATGGAAAATCACTTTCTGGAAAGTTTATTTGTCAGAATAAGATTTTTATCATTAGTGTTTTACCTGCTGAAAGCCTCATCGCATCATGAATAACTCGAACATAAAATGAAGGGCCTAAGGCCAGCTGGAAATACTCATTCGTTAAACAATATAAACATCACGTGCTACCTATATTAAATAATTGAAAATAGGATGTTTATATCGTAACAAAACAAGTACACTAAGGACAGCATAGGGTAAATTACATGTACGTATTAATTGAAGCAGGAAGTGATAAATTAATGGAAATGAAAGTGAATGAAAAAACTACTGGCCGCAGGTGAGGCACGAAGCCACGTCTTCACATTACGCGTGCAATGCTCTTAGCATTTCAGCTACCGCAGCACCGTTTTTCCCATCCGCTTTCTGGGGTACTAAGGTTTTATCTACTGCAACTAAAGCTGGGAGTGTTAGCCAGCGCACCTCAGGGCCTTGACGGCAGATGTGGAACATCCTTTTTTTCTCGCAAACCTCACATTGTGTGATGTGTACCGACGTATCAAAGCTTGGTGATGCAAATAAAATGCATTGAAGTGATTAATGTATAAGCTTGCCATCGGTCGCTCTGCTGAAGAAATAAGTAATGCATGTGCCAAAACAGAGAGACTGGACATGTATATGAATAAAAATGACATCTTCAAGGTTTAGCCAGAAAAGGAAATGGTGTACAAAAATAAACAATTGTGAGTCTGCAACTTACTTCACCTGTCCCTATATCTTCCAATTACATATCTTGTGTTTATAAGTGCTGCTAGTAGCGTGCATTGCCATGAAGTGTCGTCAACTAGCCTGGCTTATGCATTTCTACTTTACTGGTTCCAAAATGCTGCAGTCTCATGGTTACGAAAACAGACACCAGAACCATGAGAATTTTCCAGTGTGCATTGTCATGGGAGATAATGATGATTTGGTTAGAGTTAATGCAATGGCAACTTGGGCTTACACTTCTTAGGTCTCGTTACAATCACTACCACAAAGTGTATGTTAATTGCAAGCACCTACTGCACGTCCTTCAAGAAACTAGTAGCAGGATTCTCACACATAACTGCTACACTGTAAACAGTTTAGAATGTATGCATAAGTAAGAACAGCTGATGGTTTGGTGTGGTAATTAACATGATGAAACAGCACTGAAGATGAACACAAAGAAGAAACAGATAATGCTGTGAGCTTTGGAGACTGTTGCACAGAAACAACATATCAGACAAGCAGGCACAACCATGCCGACACCTTTTGCAAGGCTAACATCGTCTTTGTATACTAATAAAACACTGACTCACACTAACACTCGCTCGCACATGCAGCATTGCACAATCTGCCATCTAGCTCAGCGTATCCACAGCAAAGTTAATTTCAAAATGTTTTATCACTACCACAAAGTGTATGTTAATTGCAAACACCTACTGCACTTCCTTCAAGCAACTGGTAGCAGGATTCTCACACATAACTTCTACACTGTAAACAGTTTAGAATTTATACATAAGTAGGAACAGCTGATGGTTTGGTGTGGTAATTAACATGATGAAACAGTACTGAAGACGAACACTAAAGAAGAAACAGATAATGCAGTGACTATAAACTAAAGTTTATTAGAAATGTGTGTGCCGTTTCATCATGTTACCACACAAACTTTCCAGTTGTCATTAGTGTTGCAGATTTTAAGCTGCTTGCAGTGCTAAAGTTGAATGCCACACAAAGAAACAACAAGCTTTTAAGAAACTGTAGCTCACATAAAAGGGCATTTAGAAACCTAGTTGGTGCATATGAAACATGATTTTAAAAACCTTTGCCCCCCCCCCCCAAAAAAAAAAGCAGACATGGCACGAAAGAAAGAGTAGACAATGGACAAGCGCTTTGAGGGTTCAGAGTTGTGACTACGTCATATGTGTTAGATGGTGCAACATTTAGGAAAAAGGCCTTCTGATATATAATTGCCATCGAAGTTTACATTGATTTTCGGTATGGATAACACTGAAAATACTACTCGATCCTACCAGCAGTGGCCACAATGCAATGAACGTGGGCAAAATGCAAAATAATGCTTGTGTATAATGCACTTTGGCTTCATGTTGGACTTCCAGGAGGGCGAAATGAATCCAGTTTCTTCCACCACACCATTATAACAGCTACATACGCACTTGTTGCTTAGGGATATCAAACCCCATGAATGAAATCTTTTTATACAAAGCATTTGGTCACTTGTATGAGCTGTTATTATTGTGCACAGTGTAATGGATGACTGTGGCATTTTTAATGATATTCAAAAGTCTGTGATGACACATGAGAATGTGTATGTTTCGTGTTATATGTTTTGTTGCCATAGAATTAAGCTTCTAACATGTTTTAATCCAGGCACTTTAGCCTCACCCTCACTTCACCAATGCTGCTTTATAGTCGCCTGTTACTTTGACTAGTTAACTTTTGTTGAATGCACGGAGAGAACCATGACCACGAATATGTAAGCAAATTTGCAATAAATATGGTAAATAGCCGCCTTTAGAAAAATAATTGTCTCTCACTTGTGTGGATGCACAAGATCAAAAACCTCAGTTCCTTAACCATCCTGAGTTGTGTATAACGTAAGTGCTAAATTGCTATATGACAAGATAAACTAAAACAAATAAATAAAGTTATAGTAGAGTGAGTACATCCCTTCAACTCAAGGGTGGGTCCAAGGCAGCTTCACGGGGAGGGAGACGAAAATTATCAAAGACAGGGGGCGGCCTCTACTGCAAGCTCACCCTCCGCTGAGAACAAAATAACTTATTAGTCACGGCTAGGTTGCGTGTGCCGCCGCCCGATTTAAAGGGTGCAGCCTTATCCACCCATCCATCCACACTTTTGTGAGCATGTCTCGGAAGTCCCCGATCGCGGGATCGAACCCCTGCCACGGCGGCCCATTTTGATGGGGGCAAAATGCTAAAACACCCGTGCACGTTAAAGAACCCCAGGTGGTCCAAATTACCGGAGTCCCTCATAATCGGCGTGCCTCATAATCAGATCGTGGTTTTGGCACGTAAAACCCCATAATTGAAGTCCCCGAGAAATGCTAGCACTTCAGCGGCATTCCTCCTAATCACCGCAGATTAATTGGGGTGAAAACGCATAGAATTACAAACGTTAAACGTGCATTAATAAGCAACTTAAAAAAAAGAAAAGAAAAAAAGAATTAGGATTCGAACACGCGTCTTATCGAGAATGGTGATAAGGTAACCGCACCCCACGCACTCGACCACAAACACTAATTAGCCGATAGGTGTATTTTACGTTGTAATATATATATATATATATATATATATATATATATTTCTTTTTCATCGGTTTACTTGGGTTTACAGAATCAGTCACGCTTAAACGTCTCTTTAAGGTTCTATTAGATAAGAAAGACATCACATCGACATGCCGTCGACACCAATGATCGAGTCGAGTGCCTTTTCTGCCGACGGCGCCAAGAAAAGGACTTTGCTATTCCTGCACGTCAGGTCATCGGCTGTCGTGCGAAAACTTCGAAGCATATATCATTCTAGCGAACATTGAAAGGTCTCACTGCTTTGTTTGCTTCTGCCCAAAGGGACGCGAAACAAATTTTGAGTGCTTATGTACACGCTTCAAGCACTCGGCAACCGCCCTTACATGCAGACACTTGCGATTACTGTACTACGTAATCCTCTGACCGTAATGCAAGCATACGTTTCTTGTAATTAATTTTTACCATAAGGCCATTCACAAACTATTGCTTAATTATCATGTGTGGAGCACACTTATGCGGCAGGCGCCAGTATATACCCGTGCCCTGCTGTGAACAACCCGCGGTCTGTCACAGCAAGTCGATCAGCCCGTTCCCCGTGACAGATAAGCATATAAGCGAAGCTGTTATTAAATCTGAACGAAAGTATAGTATCGTCAAGCGAATTCTAATTAATTAACCAACGTGGTATCCGCTCTGTTGAAGGGGTCACAGCTTGTAAACGTATTTCTGGTTCCTGCGCAGTGTGCCTGTGATCAGTGCATTAGTCTATTTAACCTTAGCAAGTCGTACCAGAAAGTATTAAAAATTGATGAGGCGCAAATTGGCTTATTACGGACCAATGTAGCCCAGAGAAAGCCAACTTAGTAACCCATGTTGGCAAGTCCACATGAAAGTTGGTCCAATAATTCCCGCCTTGTTGAATGGAC
Organism: Dermacentor silvarum; assembly: GCF_013339745.2. Classification (NCBI taxonomy): domain Eukaryota; kingdom Metazoa; phylum Arthropoda; class Arachnida; order Ixodida; family Ixodidae; genus Dermacentor; species Dermacentor silvarum. Next base: position 133,301,305 of record NC_051160.1, on the reverse strand, counting down.
GAGCTAATATTGTTTACTGAATGTGTAATGCGGGCCAGCGTTGGATCTCTATCAGAATGGTACAGCCTATATTCGCGCCACACTGTTAATCTTAGGCCATCATTCGGCCAGGAATTAGAATGGCCCAGCCCATATTGGAACCACGCTGTTATCCTTAGGTCATCACTCGGCCAGGAAGTGCCAATACGTATCCAACGTTGGTCCGAGCTGACGTGCCGCCTGGGTATGTTTTCTCTTATTTTACTTTTGCCTGCCTTGGTCCAGCTTATCGATCACATTTGGCGTGCTTCCTGAAGATGTTTATAGAAAATTATCAGATGCCAGCTGGCAGCTGACAGTCACGGTGATATTTAATATTTTCGTGTGCGTGGAAGATTGCGAGCGCGTGCTTCCATTTCTGGAACGGCTTGGATACGCGCGTTCGAGTGCGCGCATGTTCTGCCAAGTTTATCAGAACATGAAATCCACAATGTTCCAGAATTAAAAATCAGAAGCACGCCTTTGGAAGTGTCAGTGCACCTTTCGCGTTAAAAGTTCATGAGAACTTCATACCCATCAAGTTTCGGAATTTAAATCAATGCGCTCCAGTAGATTCCGGGGCCGCCTGAAGATGCCGCGACGCGCCCGCTCGCTATCGAAAAGCCGTTGAAACTTTGTGCTCGGCTGGGGCTCCTTACGTTATGCGACTCCAGGTGCATGGGCGTTGCCACAAAATCCAGCCCGAGTTCGCAATTTTGGCGCCAAAATGTCTTTTAGAGCGTCAAAAAGACACTGTAGACAAAATCCAGAATGATTCCCGGCACCGGTGGTTGTTTTGGTCGACGGTGCACGACAGCACGAAAAAATTTCGGGGGGGGGGGGGGCTGAAGCCCCATCAGCCCCCCCCCCCCCCCCCCGCCGGCTACGCGCCTGCTCCTCACATGCGAAGCGAAGCGACACTTTTCTGGCTTTAACGTGAGTCCGGAGGTTTTGATTGCTTGAAGAACTGTTTCAAGGCGCCGCAGGTGTTCTTCGAAGCTTGAGGCAAACACAACGACGTCGTCCAAATAGACGAGGCAAGTCTGCCACTTCAAGCCTGCCAGTACTGTATCCATGACGCGTTGGAAAGTCGCAGGTGCCGAGCAAAGACCAAACGGCATGACCTTGAACTCGAACAGTCCGTCTGGTGTTATAAACGCAGTCTTCTCCCGGTCCCTCTCGTCGACTTCGATTTGCCAGTAGCCGGTTTTGAGGTCCATCGACGAAAAATACTTTGCGTTGTAGAGTCGATCCAAGGCGTCGTCAATCCGTGGGAGGGGGTATACGTCCTACTTCGTGATCTTGTTGAGGCGACGATAATCGACGCAGAAACGTAGGGTTCCATCCTTCTTCACTAACACCACGGGGGACGCCCACGGACGCTTGAACGGCTGGATGATGTCGTCGCGTAGCATTTCGTCGACTTGGTGCCTTATGGCTTCACGTTCGCGCGCCGAAACTCGGTACGGGCTCTGACGGAGTGGGCGGGCATTTTTGTCGGTGATGATGCGGTGCTTGGCGACAGGGGTTTGTCGAACCTTTGACGACGACGAGAAGCAGTCCTTGTATTGCAAAAGCAGAGCTTTTAGTTGTTCTTTCTTATGCCTGGGAAGGTTCTGATTGACGTCGAAAGTTGGCTCAGGTATTATAGTCGTCGTTGCAGGTGCACTGGAATCCGTGAAGGCGAAAGCACTGCTGGCTTGTACTATTTCGTCGATGTAGGCAACCGTGGTGCCTTTGTTAATGTGCTTGTATTCAGGGCTGAAGTTCGTGAGCATCACCCTTGCTTTCCCTGCACGTAGCTCAGCTATGCCTCTAGCGACGCAAATTTCACGGTCAACTGTCGTTGGTGGATTCCGCACCAGATCCGGCGAATAGCTCCTGCTTAACTCCCCGCATGAGCAAGCGAACTTTCTTGTTTTCTGGCATAGCGGGGTCGGCGTGCCGGAATAATCGAGTCATTTCTTCAGTGTACATACCGATGCTCTCATTAGGGAGCTGTACACGGTTTTCCAACAAGGCTGCAGCTCTTTCTTTACGGACGACGCTCGTGAAGGTGTCTAGGAATGCGGCTCGGAAGAGGTCCCAGGTTGTTAGTGCACGCTCCCTGTTCTCCGAACCAGGTTCTGGCACCGTCTTCAAGCGAGAAGTAAACATGGCGCAGCTTGTCGTCGTCGCTCCATTTGTTGAACGTCGCGGTCCTCTCATACGTCTCCAGCCAGGTTTCAGGGTCTTCAGCCGATGATCCACGAAAGGTCGGTGGCTCCCGAGGATGTTGCAGCAGGATGGGGGATGCTGGTGCTGCCATTCTGGTCGTTGACTTGGCCTTGATTGCAGTGGTCTTTTCGGGAAGAAGTGCCGTACTCCGGCAGAAGTCCTTGCTGCCTACGGCTAGCTCGCTGTTCCTTGGCGACGTTGGTCTCGTCCTCCGGTTTCGGGCTTGGGTCGCGGCTTTGCGGGGGCGTTCGGTGCATGAACGAACTAGCACCTCCACCAGATGTCACGTAGTAGTGACGCCCAAGAAAACAGTCGTAAAACTGTGTATAACGAAACTGATTCTTTATTGGTCGAACCTGTGCCCACAAAAGCAAGCTACACTCAAAGCACAACGATAGCGGCGAACACAGTCGGCGATCGTCGAAATCTGATCAGCGGCGAAACGCGTCGGCTTTTATACCTGAGTCATCGAAGGTTCCAGATTAATCCCTGATGCCCGCGTGTCTTCCAGAAAGTTCTAGACAATTCGCGTCGCTCATACAATCAGATTACATGAGCGTCGGTGACCACAGACGAAGGATAGAAGCATCGATAACGTTCGAGAAGCTTCCGATGCTGGCGCGTCCTGCGCCGAGCGATAACGTTTAACACTTGTTAGCCGGTGGAAAGCGGTCACCGGTGAAAGATAAACATGTATACGTGTCAATCTTATACAAGTTTGGCCGCAAGTACGAAGACGCTGACACACTGACACGCTGACATGCTGACAAAACTGCCCTACATGGCCCGTGGGCAGGGTAGGGCAGTTTTTTCATGGGCTCGGGCCGGGCTCCGGGCATAGCAGGTGCTATTTGACCCGGTCTCGGGCCGGGCTCGGACTTTCTGGTGGTGTGCATGTAATGTGCAGCGAGTTATCTTCGCGCGTTTCGACGCTGAGAAACTTGTTGCCCCGGCGCAGTTGGAAGCTAGCAGGGGTACTCCTGTGTTGCTCCCTTTTCTTCCGTCATATTTTGCGCTGTTTGAACAGAACGTAAATGTCCAGAAAGACCGACGTCGCCTCAAAACAAAGGATGTCATTGTATTCCTTACCTAAATCAATTTAATAATGCTTTCAGCGCGGTGTAAGAGCGTTCGCGACTTGCTTATTCTTCAAAGGCGAATTGGTAGAACCATGACGGGTAAGATAAGACGATTCGTCACGCGGCTGAAATATGGCACGGCATCCATCCATTATTGCACGCATGTTCTAAAGCGGCCGCCTAGGAGCCGCGTATTACGCTGCACCATGGAGAACCACGGAGCTTTCTTTCTCCATTTACTCCATCCGTGCGCTGCACTCACGACCGTTCGTGGCTGCGCTTCGGATAGAGTGTTCCAGAATACGGTTCAGTGGGACGAGCGGTTGGGGCAGCGCATGCTTTGCAGTGAAGCAACCTACGTGGAAAAATACTGTGGTGGCGCTGCGATAGAAGTGGATTGGGCCGCATCAAGATCGCGCCCTTGGAAACTGCTGTCGAATACTGCTCGGCAGGGTCATTCGTATTACTTTGCATGCTGGTATTTGCGTTCAGACCACTCAAGTGGTGTTTTTCGCCATAAAACTTTAGGTCGGGCTCGGGCGGGCTGCCCAACGTAAAATCGGCCCGTGCAGTGCTCTAGTCGTGGCACTACATCGTCGAAGGCCTTGCGGACATCAACAGTCACAAGAACGTGGATCTGGCTGGGAGTGGGTGAGAGGAAGGCATGCTGGATGATTAGGAACATGTCCTGGGCACAGACGTGGCGTCGAAAGCCGATAAGAGAATGGGGGAAGAACTCTCTAGCCTCAAGAAAATCAGAGCCAAGAAAGTCAGAGCCATTCGCTCAGGGGTCTTGCCAATGCACGACGTCAGGGAGATAGGGCGAAGGTTAGAGAGGGAGGGAGGTTTGCCCGGCTTTGGAATGAGGGAGGATGTCCAGGAGCTCGACAGGCAGTCGCTGTCCCAGGCCTTATTGAAAGTCTGGAGAAGGAATTCCTTAGCGGAGTCAGGAAGGTTGCGGAGTGTAGAGCGGAGCGAGTAGCATGAGAAGCCAGGGCAGCTTCGAGCTCCTGGCGAGTGAAAGTTTGGTCCACGTCTGGGTTAGGATCAACCTAGTAGGCTGAGTAGGAAGGTGTAAGAGGGGGCGGGAGATACAGAGAGGTGAGCTTGTCAGACATCGGCGGGTGTCCCGTGAGTGAGGGCTTTGTCTAAAGTGGGAGCGAGGGCAGGCTTAGTACCTTAGAGAGATTTAAAACGAGACCATGTGGATCGCGAGCACAATGCAGAGTCGAGGTCGTCGCAAAGCGCACTCCAACGAGCATGCTCGAGGGATGCGCCGCGGACGACTATCTCGGCCCGCAGAGCAGCAATCCGGGAGGAAAGTTGGGCATTTTTGGGGCTGGGAGCGGAAGGAGCGTTGGCTTACGGCGACGCCATAAACTCAGGAAGTGGGGACCCGGGACTGGTATTGGTTGACGCGATCGGACGCGGCGGCTACTAGACGACACCGCTGCGGAGATGCACGGCGTCCAGTCATCGTAAGATTGAAAGGACACGGAAAGAAGATTAGTGCGAAATGTCTGCCAGTCAGTGTGAGTGACTGGGTGCCATCGAGGGATGTGGGAAAGAGAGGAGGTAATATGAATGAGAAAGCGATCGCTGAGAAGGGTTTCGGCTATGTCCTGTTGGTGAAAGGAAAGGGCGCCCCGAGAGAAAGTGAGATCGGGTGACGTGGAGCGCTGTGAGACAGTGCCCGCTCGACTAGGAGAGCCAGGACTATTAGCAAGGGTGAGGTGGTGTTCCTGGGCAAGACAATGGAGAAGGCGGCCGGGTTTGAGGGTCTGGGGGTAACCCCAGAGTGTGTGAGGGGCGTTAAAGTCGCCCCCAAGGAGGAGATGGGTGGTGGAAAGAAGAGAATGAAGGATGAAGAGAATAAAGGGTGAACTACGTGCTTGGTTAACTGAAAATAAGAACCGCGCTTTTGCTTTTTAAAGCAAAGCTTTATTTACCTACTTTCCCGTATTTGGCGTGAGTGCCTGGCTGCTGGGTGCTCCTGGGTACCTTGCTATCACGGCTGATAAATTTTGCGATAGATAGACACAGATTATAAACGCCATCAAACTGGCGTATGTAAGCCTCGTATGTTGATGACGCGTCCGCACATCTGGGTTGCGCAACAAAATAATCTCCCTGCCTAAACCCTGAACATATATTTAAGACTCACAGGTATCTCTAAAGCACACCGATCTGCTTAGAGAATGGATAATTATATATAACGGGCTCTATCATTTAATTTATTTATTTGATTTAGCCACTGAATCTGTACCACGGGGTGTGTGCTCGTTCTGGCTCAATCGTACAGAATGTGAATATCCCACTACGATTGCTACATCAGAGCTTAACGTATAATGGAGACTCCTATATATATATATATATATATATATATATATATATAAAGTGCACCGATATGTTAATATAACATACATAATATTTATTAGATTGTTTGATGGACTTCATATATTTTTTCGATGTAGCCATTCGGTATGTGCCGCAGGGGGTGTGCTTGTTCTTGGGCAGTCCTTCAGCACAGGTATGCCCCACTATGGCGCAAAACGTAAAGAATCCCTAACTGTTGCCTAATGCGTGTCGTACTTTTCTGCGCATACACCTGTCATCGCCACTATTTCCTCGACAGGCATACTGCATCGCATTCCTTCCTGTGACATCAATGCGAACTCTCCGTGGTGGTGTGGTGGCTTTGGTGCTGCGCTGCTATGTTCGAGGATGCGGGATCGAATTCCTGCCGTGGCGGCCGCATTTTGTTGGCGGCGAAAAGCAAAAACACACGTGTGCCGTGCATCAGGTGCACGTTAAATAACCTCAGGTGGTAAAAAATTGATCCGGCCGTCCCTGAATACGGCGTGCCGCATAATAATATCGTGGTTCTGGCACGTAAAATTCTAGAATTTAATCTGAAATCGCTGCGCATACGTCTAACACTGCATCGGCCATATTGCAACTTTAAATTTCGACGTAGCTTGTGAACGTTGCATACATAAGCTTAAAATGGCATATAAATAAAGTTGTGATCTGTGTGGTGGATAAACATTCACATTCCATGAGATTACACGTTGCATATTATAAAATAGACTAAATTGTACGCCTCGCCGACAGTAACAAAACATTTCAGTACTCGCTTTATTTACGCCTCCCTTCGCATAGGTTCGAAGATGTGAGTTAGTTGTGCATATATTTTAATTCCCGAAATTATTACTTCTGAATTGAGTTAGGGCTCATACGTCACGATACCTACAGTACGAACAAATAAAAGCGACAAGCAGTTGCGCGCATTGTCGCTGTATTACAAGATACTGCAATTCACGCTCTTGACCTTTCGTCCTCCGTTTGCCATATGACAGTGAGAAGATGCAGTGGGCTCCTACTCTAGACAATAGAAACTGCTTTCTGCTTGGAGACTCATAGGTAGAAAAACAATTATCTTCTTCAATAGCACAATAACATTGAAGTTGCTCATAGCTTCAGAGAGATGTTTACGCGTTCTAGCTTTTCCATTCAGTATGACTCATGACACAGGCTTCATTTTAATGTCACCTTGGTTATTGTTGCGAAATATGGGCTCTAGAATACAGAAACTACTTCGCGCCTTTCCTGCGATCATAAAGCACGCTTTAGGACTCGAATCATTTATCTATGTTTATCACCACAGTAGCACTCCGTTTAATTTCCGCACACTGCATTAGGAAATCAAAAGGTATATTAAGGTCATAAAATACTCTACAATCATTTACTTTTTGTGGAAAAAATATAAAATTTCATCGTGAAGAAAGTGAGCAAGGGACAATAATTGCAGTCTATTAAAATTCCACTACTATTAGCCTACTTTAGCGCCATAACCTGAAATGCTGTGCCTAAAAAAATGCCAGAAATTCTGCCTTTGATGTCAGCAATTTGAATATGCAATAAAGTATACTATTTTGTCCCTGATTTATTACTTTTTTAAGATGGCGAGCTTCGCTCAACATTGTGTGGTCAGTTGACCGCTACTTTCGCTTGATATGTTCGCTTTACTTTGTTTTCTAATCATCAATGACGCAATGCCTTTATATTATGCCTTCGCAATGCTTTCATTTAAAACACGATTGCTTGCAATGGCTGCCCATCTAAGTTTGTCTTCACCACGCGGCTTCGAGATCCTATACGAACATCCCCCATGGTATATGCGGAGATTCGAAAATTTCGGCAGCTTCCAATTTAAAATCTGCCGCCCGAGACCCGCTTGAGTTGGAATTCAGCGACACTGTACTGCGCTTGCGACAAACGTAGCATCTGTGTTATTCCTTCTTTCTATAAACACAAAGTTGCTTAATAAAATGATTCGTTTTATTCGCTTTATTACCTTGTCGCCTCCGTCCGACATCTTGTGACTTCTGCTGCATCTGCTCAACGTCCCATACACACTGCATTTCTCCAGGCCACTGTTATACCACCTTCATTCGCTTGCTAGCCAAAGAGACATTAAAAATTCGACGAAGCTGACAGAACAGAAGTCTAGCACCCGAGTTTGGGCTCTGGCGGGACCACACAAGAAAAATCGCCACGCCGTCGAGTGCAAAAATGCAGCAACTTTACTACCTGTCGGCGCCGTTCTTAAACATCCCCGGGGTTCTTCCGATATTTCTGAAGCTGCCCTTGAATATTTTGAATATTTTTAGGACTTGAAAATTCGCCGCCCAGTTTATTTACTGGAACGCGCTGGACATGGTATGCGGTGTATTGTTCGGCCTCCAAGAATATGTTACTTTATTCAGGCTTCGCCTCTATGCATACTTAGACGAACTTCAATGCCGAGATCATAGAGAGCATTACATCTCTAGCACGAAAAGGTAAGGCTCCACTTCAATTTTATACGCAAACACGCTTCCAGTTTACAGGACCAGTCATTGTGTAGATGATATATAGCATTTATTCCGCCACTTACCATAGCGGATATGGTTCGCGCAGCTATTAGCGCGAGGTCGCGGTATCAAATCCCGGCCGTGGCAGCCGCATTTCGATGGGGGCGAAATGCTTGAACGCCCGTGTCCCGTGTATTGGGGACACGTTAAATATCCCTTGGTGGTCAAAGCTAATCCGGAGTCAGCCACTACAGCATGCGCCTCATAAACAAATCGTAGTTTTGGCACGTAACACCCCGAAATTAATGTCTACTATGCCGGAACACAAGGGTGACCTGCTCATGGCACTGCACGAAAAACCGTTTTCATCGGACTTGTTCGAGACCCCCCCTACAGAAGTCATCATTTGTATGACCAACTCCACAGTCATCATTTTATGTCAGCTCTTAGGGCCCGAATGCATTACAGAAAGCAGTGAGTTTACCCTAGTATATACAAGAGGTGACATTGTTACAAAATTATATTATATAATGCCCTCATGAAGTTTGTGGTGACTGGGATGGTGGCGATGAATGCAGAAAAACTTTTACACACCCCATTGCAGAGGTTGCAATTATTTAAACTGCTCCGTACGTGCAATTTTTGTATGCTACTCAACAAAATTAAAATTGCGACAACCCCAAAAGGCTATGTCGTCTCGTGGGGATCGAATACCTCGTAGTATAGGGAACACGCATAGGTGTATCTACAGCCTACGAAACAAAGGTGAAAATGCACTTCGTTTGCTACGAAGCGCATCAACGAACGCATAGAAATTGGACAATGGAATCTGTGGCACAAGTTTTTTATTCTCCCTTCACGTACGTACCGGATTCAGCAATCCATCTAGGCGCGCATCGCACTTGTTGAGCTAGACGCCATTTTCCATAACTGACCGCGAAATAGCTAGCTCTAGGTGCAATTTCAACGGAAAATCGCAGCGATCGGCGCGACGTTGCGACGCTGCAACCAACCGGTTGGTCGCAGGCGAAAATGGCAGAGTCGGTTCTGGGATTGTGATTTTCGTCGCATGCGACGAAAATCGCACATCCGGTGCGATGAAAATCGCATCATGTGAAACGGCCCTAACTCTTCTAAACCTAGTTATTATGAGGGAATAGTCTGTTTGGCTTGGTTTTGCAGACTATGCAAACAGTGCTTCATTAATGAACGCTTCCGCGCTTGGTAAGCTTCTCTATAACGTGCTAATATGGCATCCCTTTACTCCGGTGTTTCAGCAGCCAGCTTTGCCTTTGCTTGAAATTTCACAGCCTGCCGTCTGCACCCGCCGGGGTGGCTCAGTCAGCTAAGGCGTTGCGCTGCTGAGCACGAGATCGCGGGATCGAATCCCGGCCGCGGCGGCCGCATTTCGATGGAGGCGAAATGCAAAAACGCCCGTGTGCTTGCGTTGTAGTGCACGTTAAAGAACCCCAGGTGGTCAAAATTATTCCGGAGCCCTCCACTACGGCATGCTCATAATCAGAACTGGTTTTGGCACGTAAAACCCCATAAAGAAGAAGACACACAGCCTGCCGTCTAGCGATATCTATACTGGATGATTGGACTCAGCCTGTCGCTTGCGCTGAAGCGCACGCACTGACAGCAGGGACTCCAGTAACGGTGGTTAAATCCTAGCCTAGTCACGCGGTACCTTAGCGGCCGAGCGAGCGCAGCTGCGACGCCGGCGGCTCAAGGTACTTACGACGCGATCAATGAATGTGTCGCGCGTGACCCCGCCTACCAATAGTTTTGGAACGCCAATGAGAGCCGCGCGTGTCCCCGCCTACTGCGCGCCTCGGCGTCGGCCGTAGATACACTGCGCCTCGGCGGTGCAGGGTAGAGGAGAAGGAAAAGGGAGGAAGGGAGTACGGGCAAGGAGGTACGGGCAGGGAGAAATAGGTTACGCCAGGGAGGAATTTACCCTGTTTATCTCCTCCAAAAATGCGGGAAGGCCTCGCGGCCTCCCAACCCATCCCGGGCCTGACAGGCTCGGAACAACACCCCTGCAGACTCTGCAGCACTCTACGGCCTACCACCTAGGCCGATACGTGCCGCCTCAGCCTGCCGGTTTGCCCCGTCCAGCCATGGTGACGACTCCACACTACCCCTCTTTCTCTCCCACTTACCCCTCCCTGTTGGCGCTGAGCCGTGCTCCCTCAAGGGCTGCAGAAGATAGCGCCAACCTTTCCCTTTCCTCACGAACCACTTAGTACTCCAATAATGAACAGATTTGAACAATTCGGTGGTAAAGCGTTTCGTAGACGGCGCTTTATAACTTCCAGAGTATAACCAAAATTTGCAATTGAGCCGAATGATGGGCCGATTAAGGGTTCATTTTTTGTTAGTGGGTACTGGGAAATCAAAATTGATTAAAGAGACAGCTGAAGAGTGATTTTAAAGGGGTCCTAAACCATTCCTGGCGCTTGGTGAAAATACGCTGCCCGCAAATAGTATACGCTGCTGAGCCAAACCTTACAGTCGGGTGCGGCGCGAAGCCATATATTTCTCAGACACTCTCATTTCAAACGAGGTCGTTTCTTTATCTACTTCAAAGCTGCCGGCGCCTTGCATATGCTATCGTACGCAAGATTCCAAAACACGGATCCTATTGGCTGATAGCTGACATCAATCAAGAAAGGTGTTTGGACCGGTCCGCTTCTTCGGACTGTTACTCTGCATATTTATCGACGCACTTTAATGAACCGGCTGACGTAAGTGAACATCTGCTTTCGAATTTCGATAAGAATTATGTATTTCCAGAAGAAGCCGAATATCGTCTGCTCACACTAGGCCGCTCCCGTCCACGTAGCAATTACACTTTGCCACACAGGACAAAGCTGGTCCGCACCACAAAGCACGGCCAAATTGTAGTACACAGACCCACACACTTGTCTAGAACACACTACTGAGGGCAAAAGCAGCTACCAAAGCGTTAGGAGAGTACCAGGTCGAGAGATATCAAAGGAAAGTGTAAATTTAGTCACCCAACTTCGCATACAGCCGATTTTGCCACATGTCATCTTCAGACATCGCCAGCGCAGTCCTGAGAACGTGGTTCGCGCGTTCTAGAGAAGTGTGTCGATCTCTGTACATGAGTGCTATCGCGCACTCCAGCCCTGTCGTGCACGCAATCAGCCACTACAGTTGCACGTAACTGCGTCTGCAGTGTAGCGTAGATATCGCGGCCACTGCGGGTTACCGGGACGAGCGCACTGGCTCCTGCGGCTAACTGAGCAGAATAACATTTGGCACTGCCTATAGACGCCAAAATCAGAAATAATGGCGTCTACGTGACCATTCAAGATTAAATTAGCACTGCAGACGACGGTGACGTTCAGTGGGCGGATAGTTAGGGGCACGCCCCTCCCACCGTAACCTTCACAGTCCAAGGCATTGAAGAAAGAGCGGAAGCACCAACAAGGGGATCAAATGTGATTTTTGATTGCCAAGAGCTCCGTTTCTGATGAACGCATTGTTGTACTTTCTGCTGCAAAGTATTCCTGAAATAGTCTAGTTTACTTTCAAATGCAATTCTTGTCTCCAACAATGAGTGTGTCAAGGCCCCTTAAAAACGCTTTATGGGATTTTAAACTCAAGGTTATGTCATTTTGAATTTTGTTACCCGCCCGTGACGTTTAAGATTGTAATGGACCCGGCGCCTACGTGATTCAAATGGCCGACATGCTTCCTTTGCAACGATAACGTCCGCTGCGTTTTCATCAAACTTCGTCGTCATCATCATCATCGTCATGTATTAACCCTTAAGGACCCTTAACAGGGCATTACATAACGGGGGGGGGGGGAGGGAGGACAGTATTGAAATGACAAATAATGGAGCGCATGCTATTTAACAAAGAGCCAACTACGTTACAAATACAGAGCGCACACACACAATTTTTTTGTCATTTTGTTCACTTATAATGAAGTACAGATATAAGCAGTGAAAAACACAAGGCAAGAAAAAAACGACCAAACACAAGGATGGGATGGAGCAAGTAATTAGGAATAAGCCAACAAATGAATAGATACTTTATAATAAGAGGGTGACACAAAACCGGACATTTAAATACAAGTCACAGTGTGCAAAGCAAAATGGAAATCAATATCTTCTATTGGACAACGTCTGTAACATAAACGGTGCGAGAAAACAAAGAATGCGTAGTTCAAGTTATTTAACAAAGAGTGTAGTTAAGGACTGCCTGAATTTTTCTGGATTTCTCTCAAGAGCAACTGCTTCGGGAAGGCAATTCCAGTCTTCAATGGCTGCGGGAAGAAATGATTTGTTGAATGCAACAGTCGAACCATGAAGGCGTTGGACGCTGTTGGAGTTGAACAGGCGGCGAGAAGTTCGAGCGGGTGGCAGTAACAGTGTACCATGCAGGTGAGAAAATTGTGATATAGCTTATGGAACAGACTGAGTCGTGAGATTCTGCGTCGTACTGCTAAAGAGGGTAGTTCAAGAGATGATTTGATGTGGGTTACGCTGGCGTGTGTATTATAGTTTGATGAAATAAATCGGGCAGCACGATTTTGGACCGACTCGAGAGAGGTAATTAAATAATCTTGGTAGGGGCTCCAAATGGGAGAAGCATACTCGAGTTTGCTCCTAACGAAGGTTTCATAGGCTATTTTTCTAATTTCCGGGGGGGACAGACGTAGTGTTCTTTTTAAGTAGCCCAGTGACCTTGAGGTGTCAGTTACAACACTCGAGATGTGCTCCGACCATGTCAGTTTAGTGTTAATGGGGACGCCGAGGTATCGGTACGAGCTAGCATGTGATAGAGCTGTAGAATTAAGGGAGTACTGAAAGATCAGATTAGCTTTTTTGCGTGAAACAACCATGCATTTGCACTTCGAGGTATTAGGCTTCATCAACCAGCGCGAGCACCACGTTTCGATTAGGTTCGGGTCGCGTTGTAATGATGATTGATCGCTACTGTTTGAGATTCGACGATATACAACGCAATCATCCGCAAAGAGGCGAATAGATGACGTTATTCCAGATGGCAAGTCATTTATGAAGATCAGAAAGAGAACCGGGCCAAGAACTGATCCCTGAGGGACGCCGGATACTACTTGTGTGGCTGTTGATAGCTTACCGCCAATGACTGTGAACTGAGATCGTGCTGTTAGAAAGCTTTTGATCCATGACAAGCTAAGCGGGTCAAGGTTAAGACAACTGAGTTTGGCCATGAGACGACGATGAGCTACGCGATCAAATGCCTTTGAAAAATCAATGTAAATGACATCGGTCTGAAAAGACGAACCCAAGTTCAAGTTCAGGTCTGTAGTGAATTCGAATAATTGTGTTTCACATGATAACCCGGGGTGGAAGCCGTGCTGCTTGCGGAAAAAGAAGGAATTATTATCGAGATGACTGGCAACGTGGGAATATATGATGTGTTCCATTAGTTTACATGCAACGCATGTCAGCGATATGGGCCGATAGTTTGACGGGTATGAGCGGTTGCCTTTTTTGAAAACCGGGATTACTTTCGCAGTCCTCCAGTCGTGAGGAATTTCACATTCTAAAAGGGACTGCCCAAAAACTATCTGCAAGATGCGACTCGACACGTCCTTGGTACTTTTAAGGAACTTTGCGGGAATATTATCAGGTCCCGGAGCACTCGAAATTTTTAATTTGTTAATGAGGCACAAGAGAGAGAGAGAGAAAGAAAGGGAAGGAAAGACAAGGAGGTTAGCCAGTGTAAATACCGGCTTGCTACCCTGTACTGGGGAAAGGGGTAAAGGGAATGAAAGGTGATAGAAGAAACAAAAAAAAACAAAAAAAACAATAATAATAAAAAATAAGAAATAAAATAAATAAATAAATAAAATAAAATAAAATTCGCGCAATAACGCGACCCTACGCGCTACAACGTTCAAAGCCGGTCGCACAATTCACAAGTCCTTAAGAACTTCAGCAGAGCCCTTAAGGACTTGAGTGCCGAAGCCCGTCTAGACCAGTGTCCTAAAACTTTTTCCTCTGTGAAGGGGCGATTGTCCAGTTTTTCAAGCGCAGTCGCGAGCGCTTTTCTTGCCACATTGTAGCGGGGACATTCACAGAGGAGGTGCTTGATTGTCTCCTCGCAGTCACAGTTGTTGCAAGCGGGGCTGTCGGCCATTCCAATGCGGAAGGAATAGGCGTTCGTGAATGCCACGCCGAGCCACAGGCGGCACAGAAGTGTTGCTTCCGCTCGTGGTAACCCTGGTGGAAGACGGAGTTGCAGACGTGGATCCAGTCTGTGGAGGCGTGCGTTGCTGAAGTCACTGGTGTTCCACAGAGTCTGCGTAAGCTCGCGTGCGAGGGAACGAAGTTTTGTGGCTGCGTCTGTTCTCGACAGTGGTATCGATACAATAGGGGCACCATCGTGGGCCGATCGGGCAGCGTCATCCGCACTGTGATTTCCCGAAATTCCGCAGTGACCCGGTATCCACTGGTAGATGATGTTGTGCCCCTTGTCGGTAGCGTGATGGTGAAGTAGTCGGATGTCTGCGACTAATTGTGCGTTAGGTCCGTGGTTGAAAGGGGACAGCAGGCACTGGAGAGCTGCCTTCGAGTCACAAAAGATGGACCATGACTGTGATGATTTGGGACCAATAAATTCCAGAGCAGCACGGATAGCTGCGAGTTCTGCAGCCGTCGATGATGTAATGTGAGACGTCTTGAATTGGATGGTGACAGATTTCACGGGAATTACCACTGCTCCGGCTGAACTTTTGGAGGAGACAGAACCGTCCGTGTAAACGTGGGTGCGTTCTCTGTGCTTTTCATGCATGAATGAAAGCACGGTTTGTTTGAGGGCGAATGACGACATCTCGGTTTTCTTTTGATACCGGGAATTACAAGAAGGGCTTGGATTGGATGCAGGCACCACAGAGGTAGAGATGGTCGTGCTGCAGGCGTGAAGTTCGATGGTAAAGTTCCATGGCTGGCGGCAATAGTCCTGCTAAACGCTGAACGAGGTCGAGTGGCAGGAAGGGAGGCGAGATGATGCGATGGAAGTCGGGCGAAGTGCCTGATGTGCATCCTTAAAGCGTCTACTTGAATGTACGTATTGATGGGGTGATCATGCGCGATGGCTATTGTTGCTGCCGTTGATGCACACCTGGGAAGGCCAAGACATATTCTCAGAGCTTGAGCTTGCACAGACTGGAGGGCACGGAGGTTGGTCTTACCGGTCCCACTTAGTACAGGTAAGCTATAGCGTAGGAGACCCAAGAAAAGTGCGTTATAGAGCTGGAGCATCGCCCTCACAGATGCACCCCATGACTTTCCCGCGAGAAAACTGAGAATATGGGTTACCATGGCCAGCTTCTTTTTTAGGTAGCAGATATGAGGACTCCAGGAGAGGTCTCGATCGATTGTCACTCCTAGAAAACGGTGCGTCTTCTCGTAGATGATTGGCTGTCCATTAATTTTGACAACATACGGTCTCATTGCTTTGCGCGTGAAAGCGACCATAGAGCACTTCTCTGATGACACCTCCAGACCTCGTACTCGAAGATAACCTGATGTAATTGTGGCCGCTTTTTGGAGTCTGGCGCGCACCTGGGGACGCGTAACCCCTGATGACCAAATGCATATATCGTCCGCATAGATCGACACATGGACGGATTGCGGAAGGGAATGAACCAGGTCGATGAGCACTAGATTAAATAGAGTGGGGCTCAAGACTCCACCTTGCGGTACGCCACGGTAGGTGTTGTGCTGCGATGTCACACCGTCCTCTGTTTGCACAAAGAACGACCTGTCCTTTAAATAGCTGTGTATCCATCGAAAAACAAGGCCACCTAGGCCGACATC
This sequence comes from Dermacentor silvarum, assembly GCF_013339745.2. Taxonomy (NCBI): domain Eukaryota; kingdom Metazoa; phylum Arthropoda; class Arachnida; order Ixodida; family Ixodidae; genus Dermacentor; species Dermacentor silvarum. Next base: position 133,285,289 of record NC_051160.1, on the reverse strand, counting down.
GCCCAAAGCGTCCAGGATGGCTCGATGAGTTATGTTGTCATAAGCGCCTTTGACGTCCAGGAACATCGCCGCTGACAGTCTCTTTCGGGTTTTTTCGTGCTGAACCGACGAGACAAGATCTATGACGTTGTCTATAGAAGAACGTCCACGTCGGAAGCCTGCCATAGCGTCGGGGTATATCTCGTACCGCTCTAGGTACCACTCCAGACGTGTCAGCAGCATCCTCTCCATCACCTTTCCTAGACAACTGGCCAGAGCAATGGGACGATAAGACGCCACGTCTAGAGGTGATTTGCCTGGTTTTAGCAGAGGCACAAGGCGGCTGGACTTCCATGCAGCAGGAACCACTCCTTCACGCCACGAATTATTGTAGACGTCCAGAAGAGCATGCCGGGCTGTTTGACCGAGGTTGGCAAGAGCTGCGTACGTCACCCCGTCAGGTCCGGGCGATGAGGAACGTCTGCACGCTGCCAATGCTGCTTGCAACTCCTCGATGGAGAACAGATTGTCCATACGAGAATCCTTCGAGATGGGAACGTCATAGGGATCAGGTGCGGTGAATGAGGATGGTTGGCCGGCAACCCTCAAACAGAAGTCCTCCGCTACGTCGATCTCTCGCCGACCTTGGTAGAGAGCCAGGCATTTGAAGGGGTGGCGTTGTTGCGGCGATGTTCGAAGACCGCGCACCGTCCTCCATATATATGACAGGGGTTTATGTGGGTCAAGGGAATCACAAAAAGTCTTCCACCTTAGAGACTGCAGTAAGTTGATCCGACGCTGGATCTTCTTCTGTATGCGTCTCGACTCCCTTAAGTCGTATATGGACTTGGTGCGCCGGTAGCGTCGTTCAGCGCGACGGCGAATTGCTCGGAGGCGTTCCAATTCCGCTTCGAATTCAGAAAATTTTGGTATAGGCCTAAAAACGCTTGTGGCCTTTTGAGCAGCGTCATTAATTAGCTCTTCGATGTTTCCAGGTATACAGTTCTGAGAATTTTGACACATCTGCTCCATGAGGAGTGTGTATTTCGGCCAGTCGATGCGTTGAACTCTGGTATAGTGTGACTTGCCGATGCCTTCGACCTTAACATATGTTGGAACATGGTCACTACCATGCGTTTCGTTGTCTGGGAACCATTGCACACTGCTACTGAGAGATCTTGAAACAAAAGTTAAGTCCAGGCAGCTGCTGTAAGTCAATCCCCGCAGAAAAGTGGGACTTCCATCATTTAGGCAGCAGAGTTCATGGTTCGACGCGAAGGTTAGTACACGTCGTCCTCGGCAATCCATCTTTAAACTTCCCCATAGCGGATGATGCGCATTGAAATCGCCGGTAACAATCCATGGTCCAGGTGTCGCTTTTAAAATTGCACTTAGTCTTGCGTTGTTAAATCGGCTCGAAGGTGAAATGTAGGCACCTACGAGCGTGAGTGTGACGTTCTTGCATTTTACGGTCAAGCATACGTACTGATTGTCGTCATCAGGTGCCACTGGGTGTAAAACATAAGTGAAATCACATCTGACATAAACGATGACTTTGCTGCGGTCGCTACAGGTGTCAGACATGAAAGCTTCATATCCTGATAAACGGATCGCGCTCTCAATGTTTGGCTCACAAATAACTATGATTGGAAATTTGTTCTTAAAAACAAAGGGACGAAAGTCCGAAATGCGGGATTTAAGGCCACGGGCATTCCACTGGAAGATAGACGCTTCCTTGACTTGTTTAAGGAACGAGTGCCGAGGAGCAGCCATGGTGCTTCTCAAGACTGGTCAGTACCGGATTCAGCGCATCCAGTATCTGAAGCGCACCTCGAGCCGCCGGAGTGTGTATGGACGTCAGGAGAACACGGAACGTGTTCATAAGGGCCCTCATCATGGTGACAACTTGTTTGTCGTCTTCTTGGCGGCTGTCCGAAGGTGAAGCATGATTCGGCGAGCGTGCGTCATGTAGCTTCTCCGCTGGTTGGTCTAGCCTCGGCAACGGAGGCCACTCCTCGCGTGAGGCAATGACATTCGAAGTTTTCTGCGTAGGATCCTCGCTGCTAGTATTGCTAGTTGTCTGTGGAAGTATGTGGACTGTCGGCGGACGCGGTGCATCCTTAGCAATAGCAGTAGGTTTCCTCGAAGATCTCCGGCGATGTGAACGCCGGCGTCGCACCTTAGCGGCAGCCTCCCTGTGCGACGAACCATCCCTGACCATTTGCTTCAAGACTTTCATCTCCTTTTTCACACGTGGGCAATTCTTGGAAGATGCGTCGTGAGAGCCTTGGCAATTGGCGCACTTTTGGTTTTCTGCACGACAGGCGTCGGAGCTGTGTGACCCAGAGCATCGTGAGCACACGGCTGTCTTTGTGCAAACTGCACTAACGTGCCCTATCCTTTGACACTTCCGGCACTGAAGCGGCTTTGGCACAAAAGGTCGTACTACTTGTCGAAAGTGACCGACCTTGACGTGTGATGGTAGGCTGTCTCCTTTGAAAGTTAGTTTCACGCAGTTCGATTTCCCTAGTCGACGGGCATGCAATATGGCAATTCCCTCTGTCGCCGGCTTGATGAGTATCGGCAGGTCGGCATCGCTTATGGAATTGTCTACATCATATACAACACCGGCCGTAGAGGTAGGTTCATCTTGTTTGAAGCAGCGTACGTTGATGTTCTCCAGCACATTGACGTTACTCAAAACGTCTAGCGCGCTGCGGTCCGCGACATCTATAGCGAGAATGTTCTTACGGGCGTTGATTCTAACATCTTTGATCTGGCCCGGAGCAAGGGCCTCTAGCGCCACAGATGTAGCCTGACGGTTGAGCCGGTTTATATTGTCGCTCGCATCCACAGGCACGAATAAAATTGTGTGCTCCGATGACTTTCGCGTCGGGATCACAGTAGCCTTACTTGCGGAAGGAGATGTCCTGATGAGTCTTCTCTTTGCTTTGCGCTTTGCTACGGGCACGAAGTCACTGTCATCCGAGGTATCATCACTGGTCGCTGAGTAGATCACAGTGTCCTCGCTGTCAGTGTCACTCGGGTGACTAGACCGCTTCCTGGGCGCGGCCGCTGTTGACGTGGAAGGACCCGGCACCCCTCCAGGTGACTGCACATCCATCGCCATAGTTATGGGAGCGGCGTCTCCCACAAAGTAGCTTGGAATTCGCAGAGACAGAAAAGCAGCGTTCCATACAACAAACACTTCGTCGTCGTCCTTTTCACAGTTGAGGCACAAAATGCCTTCAACTGTGATGACGACCGGCGGAATTGCATCAAAATTTGCACCAGGCAGCGCCGGCACATCATGAACAGGTTCGGAGGTAAAAACAGACGAGAAATAGGGATTCATGACATTAGCGCGCTGGTCAAGTGGAACATCGGAGCCATCTGGATAAACAAGCGCAATGTTATGGGACTGATTCTTTGGTTTTAAAATGCTCCAAAATTTTTTGGGTTAACAGTAATGATATTTTTTAGATCCTCATGATGAAATTTGCGTTTCGAGTGCCTCAAAAGACCGGCATATTCGCGCAGGCAATCTGAGTATTTCTTTCATTTAGATGCTGAGGACGATTTCTGAGCGGCACGATACAACCTTTTTTTCTTGCGCGATAGTTTCTTCAGCGAGTTGGAATACCAGGGCTTGCCAGCATCGCCTCGAATGCGTATCAGAGGGACGTGTTTGTCAATTAGATTTTCAGTTAGCTGTTTGAAGAGCAACCAGTTACTGTTAACTGATCGTGAAGAAGCAGATTGACAAAAACATTCATAGAAAGATTCTAGTTCGAAGTTAATTGCGGAAAAGTTGGCCTTGTTGTAGCTCCTGATGTATTTTTTATTCGCTGTTTTCTTTTAATGGGAAAAGATAGGTGGAATGTTATGGCTTTGTGATCACTTAGTTCCATGACAAGGGACACTGATGAAAGGGTTTGAGACCAGAACAAGATCGAGTATGTTAGAGCCGCGAGTGGGCGAGTGGACTGTCTGAGTAAGGTTGAACAATAGGGTTAACTGAAGGAAGTCTTTGGATAATCGTGAGGATGCGGTTAAGTTCTTCCAGTCAATATCAGGGAAGTTGAAATCGCCACAAAGGATGTAATTGGCGTTGGGGAACCGGGAAGTCAAATTAACTAGAACCGAGTGCAGGTCATTATAGTGAAGGTGTGATCACAGTCCGGAGGGCGATAACATGCTATAAGTATGTTCGTACATGTTTTGAGGGACAGTTTAACGCAGACAATCTCTAGGCTGCAGTTAATCGCAACGGAACACGAGGCGATATTAGATCGAACAAAGACCAATACACCACTGCCCCTGCGTGAAGTCCTATCGTATCTATAAGTAATGAATGAGGTGGCATCCTGCAATAGTTCATCACTCTCGATGTCTGGAGTTAGCCATGATTCGGTAAAGATGGCAAAGTCAGTGTCACTATCCTGAAGAAGATGCGACTCGACAAACTATACTCAACCATATGGAAGCATCACTATCCAAGGATTTCGACGCCGCTGTGGTGTACAAACCGAAAGCAAATATTATTGACTCGGACTTTCTTCACGTGATTCTACAGAATGGCAACCCCATAACTACGAAGTCGGCGACATTTCTCTATAACCAATTAGTGCCACCACTTTGACCGAGAACCTCCGGGCTAATCCCAGAGCTACAAAGCCTTACTTGAATACTTCTACGCAAACCGCCTTGTATGCGTATTCTGTTTACATGCAGCTTATCACCGTTATATCTGCACAATGACGTCTCCTTATAAAAAAAACTAAATTGTACTAGTCCTGGACAGTAACCGTTTCGTCGTATCTTGGAGGCTCCGTGATGCAAATATACAGGTGCCTCTGGGCACCTTACAATATACATCGGGGCACCTTGTCGTATCCCGTGTGTTCACTGCGTTACGCTTTGCTTCAAGGCGTACTGAGACTACAAGGTGCTCAAGATACTACCGACCGAACCTGCTGGACTCCTGCAACCGATCGAGCCGCTTTTTCAACTTTTCCAGCAGAGCGCGAGCTACCTACTAGGACCGTTCCCGGTATCAACAGCCGGCAACAATTGGATCGGGGTAGCGACCGACGCCGCACTGGCTAGGCGAAACTAAAGTCATGCCAAAGGACAGGGCAACAGAAATCACGACTTCTTTTTGGAGCATATTATATTGCGACGTGGTTCCCCTATGGTGTTCATCAGCAATAGAAGAATGACATTCATGACGGCTTGGTGGCAACAAAGCGTTTCGCGTGAGATAAAAATAAACATAAATAAATTCTTGGTTTTATTTCCTGCCAAAACCACCATACGTTTGTCAGACAGGCCGTAATGGGGGACTGTGGATTATTTTGAACACCTGTATGTTCTTCAGCATTCAAGTAAATAAAAACTGCAGGCGACCCTAATCTTTGACTTAGCTGTCTCTTAGTAGCACTCGCACCTCAGCGTTGGTGTTGTTTAGGTTAACTCTGTGTGTGTATGTTTTGAAAGAACGGCACAGATACAGAGAACCATCGGCTGTAGGTCTTCTTCTTGTGGGTAGGCTGTGCTTGGCCTGGCGACTGTAATCTTTGACTTAGGTGTCGCTTAGTGTACGATTTTGTGCATTGGTGTGCGGTAATCAGTGATTTCTAACTGATTATAATTATTCCACATACTTTCGTAACTCCAATTGTAAATAAACTTATGCTCTGATATCATATCTATAATGAAACGCATAAATTTTACTTAACAATTTTTGTCTATTTTTCCTGTTTATGTTAAAATTCGTCCCCGGTCGTGTCAGTGATTTCTAGTTATTTTTAATTAATCGAGATACTTCAGTAACTCAACTTGTAACTAAACTTAAGCTGTGATATTATATCGATAATGAAACCCATGGATTTTTTGCTGTTCTATTTTTTTTAATTTTTATGAGTTATTTTGAATGTCTTCCCCGAGCGTCTCAGGCGGTGAAGAGGAAGTGCTGCGCAGAAAACAGTAGTGTCACTCGATGCTCGTACCACTAAAAGTAAGCTAGTGTTTTCAAATGCCGCCCCCATCGAAATATGGACACCGTGACCGCTATGCAATTCGAAACCTCGCGCTCAGCACTACAGTGTCGTAGGTGTAAGAGATTCTTTTCATTCCAATATCCACCCAAATCGACCATAAGCGACTATGCCGAATGACCCAAGGCCGGCATAACGTAACTATTATAGTGAAATTGTGTGTGATAAGGTAAATCTATCCGGCGTTCTTTACCTTTCCCTCAATTTTGGCAACTCTTGGACGGCTAAACATTCATACCGTTGCGATCAAGCAAACGAGGAGAGGTTGACCAGCCACGCAAGGGTATCACAGCTTACGATACTCCCTAATGTGAAATTTAAGCTCAGGTATAACATGTTTTCATTTCGCCGTAGATTGGCTGGCGCGGACAATGTCTCGCGCGGCACGTTGCAAACAGAGCGAAGTGTGGTGCGATTCACAGTAGCCGGCGCAGACAAACCTCCGCTCATGCATTGCTTTATTTCCATATGTGGTATCGTTGGCGTCCACGGTGGAGAGACGGCACAAGCTACTGTGGCGCCATCTCGTAGCCTTCGATGCCGCAGAGCCCGTATTGCTCGGCAATACGCTTTGATTCTCACGCTTTCGGCATACCCTCATCCTGCACTTTCCATCTCGTAGTTCCGCTGCACCCTCCTCCTCCGCTTTCCTCCTCGCGCTCTCTTCGCTATCGCCGTCTTTCATCCCCCGCTGTGCTCGTTCGCTCGGTTAAGACTGCTGCCGACACCGACGCTCGCTGCAGGAAAATGCGCCCAAGAGCTGTAATCTAAAACAAGCATGCTTCGATCGACTGGCGTGTGGAGGACTTAACCGTGAAGTCGCACAACACTTGTGCGCCTGGCCGTTGGGCGGCCGTGGCACGCCTGAAGCATGCCGCCGGGTTAGCCGAGGGGCCGGGCCACTGTTGTACTGTTCGGTCCTTCTTGTTAGAGCTTGTTGTTCTTGTTAAAGCGTACTGTTTGGGGTGGAGAAAACGCTGTGTGTTGCTGTTACCGCACTACATTTTTATTAAGCGCCGCGGCGGCGTGGTGGCAGTTACATTTCAACAGAGCAATGTTCATGTAGCTATAAGCTCTACAACCGCGCACAAAGTGCGTCTGAGAAAAGCGGGTGCACTGTTTACATGCTTTCATTCGTGAAACATTCTGAGATTCACATGCCGGCGAGTTGAGATCAGGCATTCCTTGTATATTGCAGACGATACTCGAATGCGTGGCTGCCGAATTTGTGCTGTTGGTGCTGCTTCTTCAAGCGAAGCTTGTATCTCACTGAACACACATTGGTCTATAAGCCGTCTTCAAGACGTCTTGACAAGATAGGCAAGACGTCTTGAAAACCACAAGACGTCTTGGAGGCGTACTGGCAAGATATTAAGAACTTCAAGATATCTTACCAAGATTTCGTCGGACGTCTTAAAACGTCTTGCAGCCATCTCTAAGACTGTCTAATGCACCGCCAAATATAAGATATCAGACGCTCTGCAAGACGTCTGGTAGACGTCTTAAAGGCGGCTAGAAGACGTTTTGCAAGACATCTTGAGAACGTTTTGAAAACGGCTACAAAACGTTCTGCTGGACGTTTTGAGGATGTCTTGAAAACGTTTTTAAATGCTTTAAACATCTACTGGCCAACTAAGGCATGACTTTTTCTAGCCGCTCGTATTTAGTTAATTAAGCCCTAAATTGTTTTGCAGTATTTACAAAAGATAGTGAGTGTAAATATACTTAGTTTAAAGTGCAGAGGACGTGAAATCTGAAAACGACGTTATTTCAACACAGAATGTACTCCATCAAGTTACCAAGTCTTCACATTGTGGAAAAAAAAGTGAAGAAACAAATAAGCAATAAACATGGTGACTGTAAATATACACATACTATATAAAGTACAACGGAATTTACCTCTCTAAACTTTAGTTCAACATCTAATCTATTGCAGTTTGCGCCGAAAAACAATTCTACACCGTGCCCTTCACATGTACCAGTTCATGATGCAACGTGCAGGCAGGAAGATATATGCGCCGCGCGTCATAGGTTTTCAGAACCCGTGACAAGGCCTACTCTTGGGGACATGTTAAATGGCAACGTCGACTCAAAGACGCGCGGCCAAGCGAGGTCACTGGTCATCTTGAACGATGTTCTACGCAACGAATGAAACACTTCCAGGGTAACCACACTCAGAATGTGCGCGACGTAATTTGAACCAGGCGCGTAGTCCGGATATTTTTTTCGGAGGTGGGGGAGCTAAAGCACCGCGATCGTCCTGACTGCGGTGCTTCGTTATTTTAAGCTGCCAGGCGTCGGGGAAGCGTTGAGACGCGAATGCCCATTATAGCCACACGCAAAGGGAGCAGGGCGCCGGCCATAAAAAAAAGACAAAATTTGGAGAGGGGGGGGGGCGGAAGCCCGGTCACCCACCCCCACCTGATACGCCACTGCCCGGAGCGTCCTGTTTTAAAGCAAATTTGCCGGGATCACTGTAACATTTTTGCTTTAATCCTGGCGACCAGATTTCTGACAATGACTTGCACAGAATACGTCCGAGTGAGCAAAACCAGGAAATTTCGTTCCATGAAATATCGTTGAGGCCTGCCACATTGCCGGCCACACGCGCCCTCGAGCTCGCACGACCCTCGCCTATGTCGCTTCAGTGAGCAAGGCCATCGCAGTTGTTCTGAAACCCTATGAAGTCAATGTCCCACGTTTAGGCCCACTAGTTGCAGCATGAACAGGCAGATGTGAAGATGCCGAATATATATTCCAAGCATTGTATACAGAACAGCCTGCGCGAATCGCGACTATCTTTACATCAGCGAAAGCAGTCATTCTGAAAGCGCTTGAAGCAAGAAACCTGTGTCAAAGATATTAATTAGAAATGAATCAGAAGTGAAGAAACAATGTCGTTTCCATTGCACTTGCGGAGCGCGTGGCAGGCTGAATATGCCACCGAAGAGACAAGGCTTCTATCAATGATTTGAAGGGAACTTCTCGAATCCCCTGCTATCCAGAATACAGAAAACTACAGAAAAAGTTTACACCATCTTCCCGTAATGGAACCCTGAGTAGTATGCGAAGCAGCCATGGGGTCGTCTCAAGTTCCCATTAGTTTTCAGTTGCTGGCGTTGGCGTGCGGCTTTAGCTGCGCGAGCCCTCGTTGCATCAGTAGCAGCTTCTCGGCGGCGTTGACGTTTCCGGAATTTCGGCTTCGCGAGCCCGAAGTTCGGGATCGGCTTGTCGCCGCTGCCGTTTCGTGGCAGCGGTTCGAGCCCTCTTCTCCGCGGCGCTGTCCACGGCGCTGACACTGGCGTTGACGCTGGCGCTGTCCGTGGCACTCATCGCGGCGTTGCGGGAGAATGAGAGGAGCGGAGCGCGCGCGCGCGTCATTATAGCGCGAGCTACAGTGGCGCCCCCCAGCGGACTATGCAGCGCCTACCGTCGCGCCTCTAACCTAAGCTACAGTGCTCATTCTAGCCACTGTACCTAAGCTGCTTCGCAATATCGCGCGCGGAGCCGCAGGGGTTGGCATGGTCGTTGCGCAATCCGGAGAGGAGAGGAGGTATGCTGAGAGGAGAGCAGAAGAGACAAGGAGAGGAGGGGAGGAGGATGGGCACGCGCAGTGCGGGTGTGGACGCCGCACGGCGGATGGATGAATGGAGGGAGCGAGGGAGAGAGTGACATAGCCCCGACCATAAGCTGCTTCGCCTCTAAAAACGCTGTATCGTAACGATGGCAATATCCCGCTTGCATACGCAGAATGCAGTCGTTTCGAGCAGTTCGTGTTGTGAACAAGGCTTCCGTACGTCCAATTCTTATTAACACTTTTTGATCGGCGTCCTTTGTTTTTTTCTTCTTGTAACATGAACTCCAGAACCAAGACAAAGCATAAGCCAGATGCAGTATTGAACTTGAATTTATTATCCTAGCTGTTGCAAAGTACGGCAGTCAATGTGAGCAAAAAAAAAAACTGAAGACGGCAATTCTACGTAATAATCATTCTTGTGGTTTAAATTAGGACAGATACATTTGTCAAGAACCAAGTGAAGCAGCATAAAAAAATTCGGTCCAAACTAGCAGTTAATGACGACACAAAGATACATATGCCACACATACAGGCCACACTTAGAATTCATTTATTCAAAGGCGCAAACGATAGGACATTACATCCGTGTGTTATTCTGAAGGCCAACATCTTGTTCTGTCATTACTGAGTCCGCAATGACGTATTCACCTTCTTCTGTCATCCTCCCCTCAGTGGTAAGCTCAACCTTGCCCAAATCACTTGCCCGACATCGTTCTTCGAAAATGTGTCTTTGTTGGCTGAAAAATAATCAGCTTTTTTCACCGCGTCATTTTCCCCCCTTCTTTCTGTTTTTATGCACTTGCGAAATGGAGCTTTCTTGTAGTTTTCTGAATACCTGTGTTTCTGTTGCATCAACTGTACCCACCCCTTATGTAATAAACCTAGCAAAGGGGTCTTTAAGGAAATAAAACTGAACTGAACTGAACTGAACTGAACCTACTCAGCGGTTGGTTCAGCTTACCGGTAACCGCATACTCAATTAAAATGACAATTACATGACAAGCGCCATGGGCTAGTCATATCACTACCTCAAACCATTACGTTATTAAGCACCTGGAATAGCATGTCACTCAGGCTAGGCCTCTCATTAAACATCTCCAGCATCTCATTAAAGAATGTTTCTTTCTCTCTATGTGACACAGAAAGCAGCCTAATAACGTAATGGTTTGAAGCATGTGATATGACTGGACCATTGCGCTTGCCCAAGTGCTATCTGCCACATGCAATGTTTTTTTTTTTCATTTGGTTCAATTAAAAAAAAAACCTTGTAGAATGAGAACATACGGTATGTTTTCATTCTACATGGTCCTTTTTATTTTAGCTGAACTAAATTTTAAGAACATGTGGCAGACAGAACAATTGTGCTGTCCAAATTGGTCTAAATTACTCAATGAGGTGGCCTATTACCTCTACGAAAAATCAAAACGTTTAAATGAACAATTGACAGTTACATTAATAAACTTTTTATTATTTACCTTACTGCACATATTTATATCTACGAATGATTCTATCTACGAATGATCACTAGCCAGTCATATCGTACGATATGCCTGGCTAGTGATGATGCTAGGCATATCGACATGGGACAAATTCTGAGCATGGCAACGGTTTCGAGATATGAGGTATCTTAAAGAAAACGCTGTTTAATACATTGAAGCACACACTAACTGGAACGCCAATGCATTTCGGTGGACAAATTCAAAATAATATATCGAAACTAGCGTAGTCCTCAAATCTCGTTCTAAGTCGATATGCAATCCATACCCACTAGCTACAATTCGTAGATTAAAATATGTGCTGCAAAGTAGTTAGTGTTTATTAGCGCAGTTAAGTAAGTTATTCGAAAAGCATATTGGTTTCTCGTTACGCAATGGCCGCCTTATCGAGTAATGTTGATCAAATTTTATAATTGTGCTATCTGCCACAGGCAATTAAAAAAAATTAACATAATAATCCATAAGCGGACACATAATCCGCTCATAATAAGCGGACACATAATAAGCGGACACACATAAGAGTGGACACATAATCCGCTCTGGAACAATAATGCGGCCTGACTTGTAAACTCTATTTCCGCATGTCTGTGGCACAAGAGGAATAAGAAATGACCTTTTCAGCGTTGCAAATAATTCGTCTTGCGATAAGAAAGGCCCATCGTTATGTGGATCACAGGAAACCATTCTCTCACACATTGTTCTGTTTACCAGCGCTTCAGCTTGCTGATAGAACGCTGCAAGTGTCTGATTTTGCTGCATCACTTGACGCTAGGCGCGAGTAGGTACACATGCCTCAATTTATTTAATTATTCAGGTACCTCACGGGTTCTCACTGGAACAATAAATGAACAAGCATTTACCATATGCAACTCTACCATTGCTGCTACCGTATCCACGAGCTACCGGTTGGTAAGCTTGCATTGCCTAAAAAGCACGGCACGCGTACAACTGGCGCCGCTTAGCGAGCATGCGCCAACCAGACTTGTGCTTGAGACCGTCGCGGCAACGGTATAAAGCGATATATAGCCGCTATGCTAAACGTTCGTAACAACCCTAAATTTTCAATTTCCCTTCCCTTCCAGAGACGTGCGTTGGAGGAAATCGCTACCAGCGATCCGATAAAGCTCTGATAAAATAACTCGTAAACAAGAAACAAAGCAACAATTCACAACAGCGTGACCCGCCACGGTGGCTCAGTCGGCTAAGGCGTTATGCTGCCGAGCGAGCAAGAGATCATTTCGATGGAGGCGAAATGCAAAACGCCCGTGTTCTTGCGTTGTATTGCATGTTAAAGAACCCCAGGTGGTCAAAATTTATCCGGAGCCCTCCACTACAGCGTGCCTCATAATCAGAAGTCGTTTTGGCTCGTCAAAGATCCGAAACAATAAGAACACAACAGCGTGGAAACGCGTAGATGGCCTGGCGATATTTCTTTAACCAGAGAAACAAACAAGGAAACAAGATAGGGGGCGTACTGTAGGTGCGCAAATCTCGTCTGCGGCGGCCGCATTAAAATGGGGGCCAAATGCGAAAATGCCCGTGTGCTGTGCATTGGGTGCGCGCTAGAGAGCCACAGGTGGTAAAAACTCATCCGAAGTCCCCTACTAAGGCGTACTTCATAATCATACCTCGCTTCCGGCACGTAAAGCCCCAGATTTTCATTAATTTCAATTACGAGTTCACCTAACGTTTCGTTTTCAGCCAGCGAGATTTAGCATATTCAGATTATGACTTGCAGTACGAACGCCGATGCGAAATAATTTAGGCCATCCACAATTTCTGGGTTGAATTGATAGCGCGAAAGAAAATTATGCGCAAAGCGGCGTGTTCCCGACTCTGCATCCATGAGCAGGCACCCGCAAAGATCACGCTACGAACGCAACGCCCTCGCTCATGGCTTTCGTCACGTGATAGTTGAGTGAGTGAGTGAGTGAGTGAGTGAATAAACTTTTATTGGGTCCAGAACACGTGATAGTTGGCGGCGTCGATAGAGAGTGGTTGTGAATAGGAAGAGGCGCTATGCAGCGAGGGCCGCCGGGCATTGGGGAGGTAGAACATTCCAATCTCATCCTCCTTCCATGTCTGCCAGTCGCAGCGCCGTTAGCTTTCGTTAGCACGGAGAAAGGAAACGCCGGGAGCGCGCTCTTGTATAGCGCCCGCACTGAAATGCAGCAATGCTTGCAGCGTTAGCTCCGAATACTTAGGAATGGTGAAATGGACATTCTGGGCAATCGCTACAGCGATTTTGATGACGTTTTTTTTGCATTTAAATTAAAATGTAAAATGAAGTATAGGGTGGGAGGAGATGTTGATTTAACGTCGGCGCTGTCTTTCAAAAGAGTCTCGAAAATTGGAAAGTATCAAGATTAGAACTCTGCGACGTAGCAATACTAAGCGATATCGCAATTTTGTAATGTGCACCGAATAACAAGTCCAAAGCAGACAAAATACATCCAGTATACGCGGCTCTGAGAGATACCGGTAATTATCGAAGGTGATTTTTTTGCAATGCCCTTGTAAACGTTTTGAGAATTGCACGTGGACTGCAAACTTAGTTCTAAAGCAAAATTGCCCGCCTTAAGCGCTCCAATCTAGGCAGACGCTGGCATAATATCCCCCCCCCCCCCCCCCCGCCATGCATCGGCTGTATATGGCTGCACTGAGCTGCTGACCAACCGTGCTCAGTCCTGGTGACTGCAATATTAGTTTTGGTGCAGTGTTACGAGTTTTTTCAGTGCGCGCTTCTATTGTGAAACATATTCCAAGTAAATAGACAAAGCAAGGCCATTCAAAACATTTCAAATATGTCGCAAATAAACGTTGCAGCATTAACATTTCTGGCAACGCTTACTATTTTATGTGGTGCACTTCTAAGATCGCCGTGCTGTGGTTGCAAATAATTGGGCAAAACGAACACGTCTAAATGAAATGCCATGATGTGCTGCTCTCCCTCCAAAGTGCACATCATTTTTTATAGCGCCAATTTTAGCTATAGCTTTTGAGCGTATATAGGTATTTAATTTGAAAGAGCGATGAAATGAACGATTCAGTCTCACAACTTCGGAGTACAGGACGGTGAAAAGCGTTATAAGGAATTGATGAACTTGCGATACTATAGTTTTTTACTACTTGATTGAACAGCTGACATCGGAATTGTGATGCAGCTCAATGTGCAGATTTCGGTAGGAGTGAAAAACTCTCAAACAACGCGCTGGCGTGGAGGTTGAACTAGCATCGTGCGAAAAACGCCGATTGTCACAGCCTGCAGAAAACCGCGCAGGTATAAACCCGAGCAATCTTCTTCCACAAAATTATATCATCGGACTCACCTTTTCATCTGTCTGAAACTAACGCTCACACTAAATTTGCACAGCTGCTCAGCGTAGGCACACGTTTTTTTCTGTTGCCCGCCACAGTAGCTAAGTGGCTATAGCATCGCGCTGCTGCATGAGCTCGAGATCGCGGGTACAATATATGATCGAAACGCAACAACGATCGTGTACTTAGACTTATGTGTATCTTAAAGATCCCAGGTGGTCAGAATTGAACCGGAGTCTCCACCTACGGTCTGCTTCATAGTTTAGGCACGTATAACACAGGGATTTATTTTTCACTTTTTTGTTTTCTCAATTAACGTGGTTAAAGGCCTTAGGTATGCTGCATGTATGCTACCTTCAATCTAGCATGTTTTTTTACGTTTGCTTCATGTTTTTTTTTTCTTTGTGAAATACGCATAGACGCTACGACTGGACGTACAGCGCAACGACACATGTGCAGCTAATGGTAATGTACACCTTACAGATGGTAAAATGACAGACCAAAGGAAAGGCAGTGCATGTACATGTTTTTAAGTACAGGCTGTGTGGCCAGTATGCGTGCTAGATATCTACCAACCTGTATAAAGCACCGGAAAGAACTGAAATGCATATTTTATACCTATATCTGGATAAGGACCAGCACAGATATCCTAGAGACGTTCTTACAAAACGTTTTCTAGCCATCTTAGCAAGGATAGCTTAGAACAGCATGACAAGACGCCTTCAAGCCGTCCTTTGCAAGACGTCTTCAAGACGTGCATGTAAGGACGTTTTGTAGCCGTCCTGAATAGCTGTAGATGTTCTAGTTCATTGGCTGGTCCAACACGGCTACAAAACGTATTGTGTTCCGTGGGTATTGCCTCACAAGTGTCGGCGGCGGTGGTGTGGTGGTGTCATGCTAAAGCCCTATCGAAAACCTGTCGAAAAGTGGCGTCTCACTCACTTGGTATATACCAAAACTGGCATGGAAGAGTACGGAATGTATGACAAACATTACTGATAGGTCATGACATCAATAACATCACATGCTCGTCGGTGACATCAGGATTAACGATAATAAAATCACATGTGATGCATACCCGCATTGAATATGTGGATATGAGCCAGGAAAAAAGAAAGGGAGAAAGAAGGAATGAAAGAAAGACAGAAAGGAGGGAATAAAGAAAGAAAGAGAAGAATATCAATAAATCACGTGTGGCTCATACCGGGGCCGAACATTTCAGCTCCGCTGGTTTACCATCTGTACGGGGTGCATGGCTGGATCACGTGACACGCGCATCCAATCAAGGTGGTTTAGTGTGTGGTGGAGAGGGAAAGGAAAGGGGTTGGCGAAGGCGCGCCGACTGGCTTCCCTCGCCTCAGATCAGTTTCGGCGTCGGATGGGAAGGCCACGCGTGGCGCGTTCCGCCGAGGAGCAGGCTGCGTTTCAGCAGCAGCGCCGCGAACTAACTCAGTAGAGTGCTCGTCGTCGACGTGCCGATTCTATCGTGAGGGCTACCTAAGCCCAGGCGAAACATCAGCGAAGAGCCGCGCACCCCGAGTTTAGGGCAAACAATGTGGAACGCCTGTGACATCGTCATCTTGCCACAAGCTTCGCTTACCCCCATTTTCTCGACAGGGGAAGCGCTCTGAATTTTTTTTTGTATCACACCGAGCTGATGCTTTTTGTATCACATGAAAGCGAGTATCTCATGCATTGTGGCTGTATGGCCAGTATGGGTGCTAGATATGTAACAACCGTATAAAGCACCGGAAAGAACTGAAATGCATATTTTATACATATATCGGGATAAGGATCCGCACAGGTATCTTCGAGACGTTTTTACAAAACACTTTCTGGACGTCTTAGCAAGATGATACCTTACAACAGCGTGATCACCCAGCGTTCACTGGTGGCGCACAAAGCACCGGCCACCTTACAGTCCAAGTATAGCGTTTTATTCGATGTCCAATCTTTAAAAGCCCCCTTTTGCGTCTTTGCTATTGCCATCTTTTGGACAGAGGAATATTTCGGCGCTCCCAAGGCAATAATTTCCTGAGGGCCGATATGGTCACCCTAGCGTACGCCGTGGCCACCAAATCGCCGTTTGGATACGTGCGGTTAAGTAAAAGCCATACACGTCGAGCGATTTATATGGACTAGCAGGCATCCATGTTTAAAAAAGAAATCAGGCAGAACTCATCTCACGATGATGATGGCTGTCGGTGGGAATGCGATTAGTATAGAGCAATGTAGCCACACACCGTATTCCGGCAGTCAAGTTTATTTAACATCTGTAGTTACCATTCTGAAACTTCCGTTGCTGCTGCTATATGTGACATAATCTATTTTTCCATGCATGTTACCATGACACTTGCTTGCAAAAGCCGCCATAGAGCATGTCGGCATGACAACGACCGTATGACGCCATTGCACTGGCGACGTTGGATTGACGAAGAAGGAATGATGTCGATGAAACTACAAAGACTGTATGACAACAAAGACATGACGACAATTAAAGGGTGATTCTTAAATGATGAAAATGGTGTAATCACGAGAGCGCGAAAACTACAAGAGGGTGTAGCGCCCACCGACGCTGCTAAGCCGGGACGCTTAAGGCTCGTTCACACCGGAGGCGGAGCGGCAAAGCGGCCAAGCGGGCTTTTCAAAGCGGCAAGGCGGCGACCGCGCGGGCCTGTTCAGACCAGACGGCTTGCCTGGCTGCCCGCGCCGCCGAGGAGGCGGAGCATCGAGCGCTTTCGCGGGGGACGTGTCGCCATCTCGTGGCACCGGTCGACCGCCCGTGCCCAGATCTCGCGCCGAGATACACCAGCGCCACCGTCGTCTGGCGTTCTGATTGGCTGCGGCAAAGCGGCGAGCTTGGGCGGGCGGCAAAAAATCGGTCCGGGGGCGATCGGACTAGCCGCCTCGTTTTCCGCCCGCTTTCGCCGCCTGGAGAGGAGGTTTTCCCCGCTTTGCCGCTTGGCCGCTTTGCCGCTCCGCCTCCGGTGTGAACGAGCCTTTAGGCCAGCGCTCTTGGGCGGCGCTTTGGGGCCGGCTGCGAATGACGACGACAATAAAGTTGGGCGGCACGTGCTAACGGCGCAAGCACGGCACGCGCGAGTCCGTTCTGAAAACCTGCTAAGCTGCTGCTCTTGCTCTGGCGCTCCGCTGCGACTCCTCGGTTCCCGACAGTGGTGACTCCGGCCTAAGAGATGACCGACCCCAGCAACCTCCCGCCCTCAAGCAACCTCCCGCCTGACGCTACCTCGCGCCCACGGGACGTCGCAGCTCTACAGCTCCACCTGCCCCAGTTCTGGCGCAAGAACCCGCAGGTTTGGTTCGCCCAGGTCGAAACCACCATCGATCTGCACCACATCACCTCAGCAGTGGCGTAGCCAGAAATTTTGTTCGGGGGGGGGGGGGGCTTAGGTTGCAGCGCGGCCTCCTCCTTATAGAATTTGTCGAGGGATCAAATGCATGAATAATAACTGCATTGCCAATTCCATTGTATATTAGATGCTGCAAACGAATTATTGAACGTTATGTACTGTCCATTAAAATATGTATGTTGTCATAAAAGAATAAATTCGTATGCCGCAAAAATTGTGGCAGAAATAACTGATATCAATGCTTCCGCGTTTTTTTTTTGTCTAATTAATAAGTAAAGAAAACATCACATCAACTTTAGAACTATTGACCCTTTTGGCGGAGCAGTTTGTTTTAGAGAAACGAGATAGCGCTCACGGCGGCGCGCCATACCTCTCCTCAGCGACCGCGCACGAATACGAAACCATTACCGCTTCTACCTTGCTTCTGTGCGATCAGCTGTCAGAAATTCAACTGAGTTTTCACTAATACACTGTGCTCCAATCATGCTAGATTGAATAATGTGGATTGAAGACGTGTGCAGTAGTTGGCTGCAAAAATAGTGACTGGCATGTTAAGGAATAGAATGAATCTGTGTGGCGAAGTTCACGGACCGCTGCTGCAACTGTCCGAACGTGTTACCGGCACTTCGTGATGTACCGCTTTCCTCGAGGGTACAGAAGTTTGCTCATCCGCCAGCCTTGTATCGCTAACCTTCAAAGAAAGGGCTTCATCCCCAGAACGTCGGCAAGAATGAGTACCACTCGTTAAACAGTTACAAAGGGAGTAGCGCCTCTTCCTGTCATAGTAAGTTTCGCGCACGTTATCTATACACATCTGTCCAAATGGCAGGAAAACTTACGCCCACTCTATCGCCGACGTATCAAGAATAAGTGAATGGACTCACACTTGAATATATGCGCACTGTATACACACAATGAAGGACGGAATACACCTATGGCAAACCAATGGTTGAAGCTGAATGTTTCGTGATGGTCCACAAGAGTAAGCAAGTTACTAGCTGTAATATATATTTGCTACAAGGTATTACAATGTACAAAACAGCTACGTTTCAAGCCTTGTGCGCTGCAAGAGCAAATCTATCGGATTCGGAACTGAGCACACCCGCCAGTGATTAGGCAGAAAATAATCAGAAAGTGGCCGCACCGAGGAACTTCACTGAGTCAGAAACTGACAAGGCACTGCTTCAAAATATTTGCCGAATAAAGAACAAAGAGCAAAACACACTAATCCTGACTGAATTCAAAATCGGACAGCTTGGAATACATATTTAGCCCCGCTTTTAGAACAAGCACCATATAGGCTGCTTATGCCATTTGGACATAGCTTAATCAGCTCCGAAAGCGCTTTTGCATGCTCTTTGAAGCTGTGATCAAAGCTTCGTGTCGTGCATCTAGTCACCGTCTATGATATCTCCAAAAACAGAGGTTTTCTAAGCCGCGCCGGCGTCGTACACTTCCATTGTAAACAAGGAGGCAACGGAGGCAGTTGAGGCAAGCGATGGACGCGTCACCACGTGATCAAATATGGCAGCGCCCACGGGATTGCCGTGAAAAGGGTCAATATCAGTTTGAAATCAGCAAAGCAGTGCATGCAGCTTATATGAAAAACGTAAAGGCCATGAAATGAATAAGTTGAGGACAAATATTTTGATGAATCTTTATCATTCAATAACCTTGTTTACATTTTTCTACATATGCAACGGCCAGGAGGAAACCTCAATGACGCTACCCCTCGTTGCAATCGATTGCGCAGGAGCAGCTGTAATTCGTCGTGTATTGTAATTACACCGAGATAATACTCGCAGCAGTGAGTACAAATAAAAAGTGGGAGTTCTGCGAAATATATATTAGAAATGCGAAGATAGAATGGAATATACAAATGCGAAGATACAACTCGCTAAAGGGCAAAACAAGAGTCGCTGGAAACAAGGTTCACTGCTTGTATACACAAAACCTCGCAGTAAGATATTTAAAAATACGTATGAGTCTCCAATAAATCTACGTATTTAAGCAAACGTCAGTGTATATAATGCATCAAATACGACAAATAAACATGTTGCTCAGTCACAGATAGTAACATTGCGCACAGAAATACAGATGATCTAGGCAAGAACATAACTATGATCGCAGAAATTGTGATATGTACTTGGGCCATGCAGCGGTCACGACAGCGTCATATGGGTAGAATAATAGAGGAATAATGCATAAATCAGTACGAAAATGTGTAATTTAACTGCCTGCACAACGCCAAGAATTATTTTGCGCCCAAAAAAAAAAAAGGAGGGTATTCCTTCGTTTCAAAAAAGAAATAAAAGCAGGTAGCTGAAAATGAAAGAAAAGGACAAGCGAAGGCCACAGATGATGTGGCAAGTTGAAGTACCCAATATCCGAGTGTGTATTTGGCGAACGCCGCGTGGGCCGGGCTTTCAATGAGCAAAGTCGGTCAAAATTCTCGTAATTTTTGCATTCGCGTGATAATTATGATCATGATGCTAACTGTTAGAATAAATGGCGAAAATTTCTGCGGTTTCAAAAGCTAATCAACGGTCATACGTTTTCATAATTAAGAACTTATGGACCTGAAGGAACAGTGCTTTTTACTTGCATTGATTTTTGCTGCTTCGCTATCTAAAGGACAAACTTCTCTCGGCGGGAAAGTTGAGCGAAGCGGTTAATGACTTCGGACACGTTGATGCCGACGTCTCTGTGGCTGTATAGAAGCGCCAGCCTAACCATGCGTTCCACAGACATTGTGTAGCGCAAGTAGTTTTTTAGTAAACTCTTGTTAAAAAAATATTCTGTCTGCGCTGGCAGTGGTCACTGGAAGGGTGACTAGAGGCTGCAGCAGTATTTACACATTTACATAGAACCTGCTGTCGCAATGAGAGATGGGCATCTATTCCTGTGCTAAAACCTAAAACACTACCTTGATATGGTTGGCATCCTTGTTTAGGTACCTTGCAGAAACAGTAGGCTGTTCGATTCCAGCGATGTCCGTCGTTTCGTCAGGAAGTATGGAGAAGCAGCCTGCTTTTGAATCTAGGCTTTCTTTGATAATGTCACCACAAATTTCTATAATTTGGTTTTGTGCGTCTGGGCTTAAATACGAGGCATTACTGGGGCAACTTTCCAAATGGTTCTTCAGATATGTATCTCCACAATCAGCTCGCATGCGAAGAAGCACTCTGAAAATGCCTGTATTATCAGCAGGGGCATTGCATAAATCCATAGGGCCCCTGTCCCTGTGGCCACGGAGGGCCAGACCTTGTCGCCAGTAAAAAAAATATATCAATAATAGGCTGTTTACTTTCTTCTGTTTTCTCATATTTTACTTTGCTTGCCCTGGTCCAGCTGATCAATCACATTCTGCACGCTTCCTGAAAATGTTTGGAGAAAATTATCAGCTGCTAGCTGACAGTCACGGTGATATTTGGTATTTTCGTGTGTGTGGGAGATTGCGAGCGCGCGCTTCCATTTATGGAACAGCTTGGACACGAGCGTTCCAGTGCGTGCATGTTGGCCCAAGTTTATAAGAACATTAACCCCATAAAGTTCTAGAATTGAAAATCTTTTAAAGCATGCCTTTGGAAATGTCAGCGCACCTTTCGCGTCAAAAATTTATGAGAACTTTATACCCATGAAGTTTCGTAATTGAAATCCATGCGCTCTGTATATTCCGCGGCCGCTGCGAGATGCCGCAATGCGCCCGCTCGCTATCGAAAAGCAGTTGAAAGTTTGTTCTCGGATGGGGCTCCTTGCGTTACGTGACTCCAGGTGCAAGGGCGTTGTCACGAAATCCAGCCCGAGTTCGCAATGTTCGTGCCGAAATGTCTTTTCGAGCGTGAAAAAAGACATTGTAGACAAAATCCAGAATGATTGCCAGCGCCGGTGGTAGTTTTGGTCGGTGGTGCATGCCCGCACGAAAAAATTCGGGGGGGGGGGCGGCTGAAGCCCCATCAGCCTCCCCCCCCCCCCTGGCTACGCGCCTGCACCTCAGTGACTTCGCGGTTTCGCCAGTTACTTTGCAACCTGTCTTCTGAGGTGACTCAAGAGGTGGCGGACGTTATCGCTGCACCTTCGAGTGATGTCCCATATCAGCAACTTAAGCAGAATATTTTAGAACGCACCACGGAATCTGAGAGCGCGCGCCTCCAGCACCTGGTCACCTACGAGGACCTTGGAGAAAGCCGCCCTTCCCAGCTGGTCAACAGCATGCGACAGCTCCTGGGCACAAGCAACGTCGACTCGAACGGTGCGCTGTTGAGGGAGCTTTTCCTGCAGCGCTTACCACAGTCCACCCGCCTGGTCTTAGCCGCTACAGAGCACTTGACCCTCGACCGCCTCACCCTAGCTCACTGATCGCGTCCTCGACGCGACTTCTCCTTCAGCCGCCACCCTCTCTTCAACGTCACAGTCCTCAATCATGCCCCGCTTAGAGTCCCGGATGGACCAGTTCGCCGTTTCCATCGACGCTCTTCGCACGTCCTCCTGTGACGAGCGCGGCTCTACCTCATGTCCCAGCCGCCGTCCCTCATCCCCGACCACTCGCTGCTTGCGCAGTCACATTCGCCTATCAGCCAGTACCATCGCACTTTCCAGCACCTCACCCGTCGGAGCAAGTCCCCATGCGAATGGTCGGGAAACGCACCGCGAGATCACTGACGGCAGCATGTGACCTCGCCGTACTACCCGGCCGCCCTTTCATAGTCATGGATCGCATTTCCGGCCTGCGGTTCCTTGTAGGCACGGGTGCCGAGGTCAGTGTACTGCCGTCCTCCAAGCGTGACCGCGTTTCTAAGTCACCAGGACATACGCTCCGCGTGACAAACTCAACATCCATCGCCACGTATGGTCTGCGGTCCCTCACCCTCGACCTCAGCCTGCGGCGTACGTTCCCGTGGCTCTTCATTGTGGCCGACGTCCATCATCCTATCCTCGCCTCCGACTTCCTGAGCCATTTCGACCTCGACGTCAGCATGCGCCGCCATCGCCTGATTGACACCAAGGCCCGCCTCTCCATCCCTGGCGTTCTGTTGGCTGTCGCTCCCACTGGCATCCGCACGCTGATCCCATCGTGCCCGTACGCTCGAATCCTCGAAGATTACCCTGAAGTGACGAGGCCCTGCAATTTAAATCAGCCACGCAAGCACAACGTCACCCACTACATCGTCACGCGTGGTCCACCCGTCACAGCTCGTCCGCGCCGCCTCTTTGGTGAGCGTCTGGCCATTGCTAAACGGTAATTGGAGCACATACTCCCGCTAGGTATTATTCGCCCTTCCTCCAGCAGTTGGGCCTCCCCACTCCATTGGGTGCCCAAAAAATAAACGAGTGACTGGCGTCTGTGGGGTGAGTACCGTGCGCTCAACGCTCACACGGTCCACGATAGCTATCTGCTTCCACACATCCAAGATTTCACAGACCATTTGGAATAATGAAAAATCTTTAGTAACGTGGACCTTGTCAAGGCTAACCACCAAATCCCCGTTGAACCTGCCGATACCTTTAAGACAGCCTATACTACACCCTTCGGCCTGTTTGAGTATGTGCGCGTGCCCTTTGGGTTACACAGCGCAGCTCAAACGTTCCAGCGATTCATCGCCGAGGTAACGCGCGGCCTCCCGGCTGTATTTACCTACATGCACAAGATCACGAGCGTCATCTCCGGGAACTCTTTCAACGCCTTCTACAATTCGGCCTGGCTGTCAACCCCCAGAAATGCGTATTTCGGTCTTCCGAGCTCGAGTTCCTGGGACACCACATCTCGGCGCTGGGAATTTGTCCGTTTCCCTCTCACGTCCAGGCCGTGAAAGACTTCCCAGCACCCACTACCCTACGCCAGCTGCGTGAGTTCCTCGGCCTAGTGAATTTCTCCCGACGTTTTATTTCGCACTGCGCTGAGCTTCTACAGCCACTGACGGACCTTCTTCACACGACCAAGGGCTCCACATACACAATTTCCTGGTCTCCCTAAGATGAAGCTGCTTTCAGGGCTGCTAAACAAGCCGTCGACGATGCAGTAGTTCTCATCCACCCGAGGACTATCGCGCCAACCCGCATCATGGTGGATGCTTCCAATGTGGCCTTCGGCGCTGTTCTCCAGCAGAAAATCAACTCCGAGTGGCACCCACTGGGCTTCTCCTCTCGGAAGCTCGAACCTGCCGAGACTCGCTACAGCGTTTTCGGCCGCGAGCTGCTCGCCATCTACACCACCATCTAGCACTTCCGACACTTCTTGGAGGGCCAAA